>NC_142065.1:139936253-140223753 GCF_059756535.1 Pantherophis guttatus
GACGCATGTGGCTCTTTTGCCCCTCTGCTGAGGCTCCCTGTCACTCAAAATATGGGTCACAACCGCCAATGTGCGACATCCACCAGCACGTGATTTATTGAGCTTTTCAACCCTTGGTAGGCCAGCCATGGATAAATCCAAGAAAAGAATAGTTTCAGAACATTTAATTCAACTACATATGCTAGTTTTGTGGCCGCTCAAGAAATAGTCAGGCACAGGAAGGGTTTTGTGGCTCCCGGTATTTTCTTTTTCTGTGGGAAACAGGTCCAAATGGCTTTTTGAGTATTTAAGGTTGCAGACCCCTGATATAGCCAAAAGAACTCTCAGAAGCAAATCAATATGACTGAGTACTGTACTCTTTTACAAACACAGACATCACTTCTTTTTTTTAAAGTGTCTGTAGTTTCATGGGTTTATCATTTTCTTTTATTGTTGCCAAAGTTTTGAATGTGACTTTGCAAACGATACAAACTGAAGGGTAGCAACTGAGGAGGGAGGGAGGAGAAATGAACCTCTAACATGATGGAAAGCTTTCAGGTTGGAACGTCTTTGTAATCTCTGGGTATTCATTAGATTTATGGGAAAACTACTAGCCAAATAATTCACTCTGACTCATTCCTGATTCTGGCATGTTAGTTGAGAGAACAGAACTAGCAGGGGGGAATCATCCATGCCTCTCAAACACCTATACAGTAGTTCTTTTCATCAGAGGAGGGCAATGATTTCAGAAAAGATGGAGCATTATGAGGGCACACAGGCCCCACATTTCTTTGTAACCGATGTGTGTATTTTTAGTCTGGGATATGAAAGTGCTTGTAACGATTTTGCTCTTCCCTACTGGAAAGTATTTGAAAGCTAGGCCACAATTTTGAAGCATTATGTCTATGATAAATTTGGTAGACATCACTACAAGCTTCTTCAAGTTACATGTTCTTTTGATCATGACTGCTTATATCCCCTCCTCAGCATTCCCAATAATATGTTGCCAACCCCAATTTAGCAATAGTCTTCAGGGATTCCTGATAATTCTGTTTCTCTGGTGCTACAGTCTAATATATCCATATACACCTGACATGCCAAAATGAAAAGTGGGAGATTCTGCTTGGAAGGACAAATGAGAGGAAGAAGAATATTATTGTTTGGGATTATCTGAGTTAATAAAAAAATAAAAGCTAACGGCGTATTCCTAGAGAAGGTAAATGGATAGGTGAGGAAAAGCTAAAAAGAATCGTATGTAATTGAGAATTCATTGTCTTTAAACAAAAAGAAAAAAAGAAAAAGAAAAAAGAAAAAGGTCCAGATGATTTGTTTCCTTCAAGGTCAACTGAAGCTATTTTCTTAAACATCTTCCCTAAAAAGGAAAGGTTGGAAACTGGAAAAAATATTATCCAGGATTGTTGCATCCATTATGACCTCTTAAGTAGTGAATTAGCACCACTTGCTTCAAGTCAGGTGGAAACATCAATTTTTTCAATGAAGCTGATACTAATGTCAGGGTTCAAAAAGATACCCCCAACGAAATAAAACTCCAAGGCAATACGTTCCTCAAAGTTCCACTTGTTTGTTTGTTTGTTTGTTTGTTTGTTTGTTTGTTTGTTTTATATGTATATAAATATATATATATTGCCACCTTTTCACCTATGGTGACTCAAAGCAGTTTACAGAATATAAAAAAACATTTAAAAAACAGTAAAACTCATAAAAAATCAAATAAATTAATATAATAAAATCACCATTAACCCCCACCTCCCGCCCTAGCAACAGCCGATCACATGAGCCATTTAATGGGTTCCATCCTGCTCTGGGTTCCCCAGGCCCGCTGGCAGAACCAGGTCTTCAGCACCTTCTGGAAGAGAATTAGGGTGGGGGCCATTCTAATCTCTGGGGAGATGATGTTCCAGAGAGAGAGCCACCACAGAGTAGGCCCTTCTTCTGGGTCCCACCAGGTGTATCTCCCTCGGGGATGGGACCCGCAGCATTCCCTGCCTCCCCACTCTAATGGGTTGGGTAGATGTGACCGGCAAGAGACAGTCCCTCAGATAATCTGGTCCCAAGCCATGAAGGGCTTTAAAGATTTACTCTAGCTTTATTAGAGATGTCATGTTGGCACATCTGGGGAAACCTGAATCTGAAATCTTCCAGGTTTTCCCCACCTAGTTGAAAGTTCACAATCCTGCTCCACACCCACAAGTTCATCACATGGTCCAATCCATCCTTCAGGCTCAACTGGAAACAATCCCCAGTCACTCCCATCCAGGTGCAGGCAAATGTCCTTGACTACCAGAGCAAAGAATGTTGTTATGGCTATTTTTCCACTGCTCCAACAAAAAAAAAAAAAAAAACCTCCCAATTTCCCAGGTTAAAATATGTGGCAGTCAGGAAGCTAAAATAAAAAAAAAATTGGTTTCCAAAACTGACAATCAGTTCATGGGCTGAACTACATGTCACCTCCCATGTGGGCCTTCACCAGACTGGAGTGATATGGATATAATTAAGAAATGGCCCAATACTACCAATCCTGAGGACTCTCTTCACTGCAGAAATAAAAAGTTTGCATACATACAAGTAACCGCACAACACTTCCTTTCAGTCACAACAGAATTTTGTCTATTCAGAGTCCAACTTAGAATGATTTTATCAAGTGATTTTATCAAGTGATTTTATTTATCAACCTAGAATATTCTTGACATTAGCCCTACAGACAATGGTGACTCGTTTCTGCAAGGAATGGGATAGCTATCTGAGGATATGATTAGAGTAGGAAAATAACAATATTCTGCCACTATTATTGCCATCATGTAATTCCTAAAGTGAGCTTTCCCACATGCTCAATCGAAGTCACTGTCCATTATTTTTTCAAGTATTACCTTTGGTATTTCATCTCTGTGAGGTCCTCAGAGAACCAAGAAATATCTTGAGATGGATATGCATAATGGGAATGGGAAAAGTGAAAAATAAATCAGTTTATCATTTTCAAGAGAGTATGCCTGAAACATTAACAGTCACACCCTAACATATCTAGCAGAACAAGAAGTGTGATTTTAGTGAAAGTATATGCAATGATGCATTTAATCCTTCCCTCTTTCGCCTAGGTATTTAAAAAAAAATTGTGAATGAGATTTCCAATTTCAGGAGTCCAAGATGGTAAATCCCCCAATACAGAAGCACCTAAAACCTAAAGCTATTCAATCTTTTCAGGGTTTAGTTGAAGCCATCCAGACCCCCATAGTCTCCAGGCACTGGGAAAGCATCACTTAAGTTATTACGGGCAAAGGTATACAACACGGTATATATAATACATATGATGATATCTCACCTCATGGTGATGGATGATCTCCCCCAGAAGCTTCATGTTAAACAGAAGTGGAGAAAGTGCCAAATCTGTGGCATCCCACATAGTAGAGGCCAAGAGTGGGTCTTCTCACTTCCAATCAATGCCAACTGGAACTGGCCTCAGAGAAAGGAAGAGAAACAGCACAACACTCTTCTACCCACTCCCAACCTCTGAAGCCAATCCAGAAGGATACCATGGTCAGTGAATGTGCTATCCCCATCCTGCTCCCACCAGAGATCACCCAAAAGCATGATCAATGCCATTTTCTTCCCATATCCAGGCCTGAATGGGTACAGATAATCCTTAGGCAATTCTCCATTATTCCTAATCGTAACACTGAGACCATTAGAAGGCAGCAAAAGTTGTCACTTTGCCACCCACTAGGAGATCATCCAAATGTTTTGCACTCATATCTTGTCGTTTTAAACAATCAAGTCAACAAGGGATTGACATTCTTAGCATAAAAGAGAGTTATGCACTCAGCCGTTTCATTTGACACAATGTTTTTGTCCTGACTGAAAAACTGGGATGGACAAGAGCCAGATTGCCAAAGTTCTCCTTGCACAGGAGCATCTAGTTTGGTTTACATTCAGAAAGATAATCTTTCTTAAAGATCTTGTCAAGGAAGATCTTGCCAGGGACTGCGGGATACGCTTCTAGTGGGGCTTTGTTGGATTAAGTTTCCTCTCAAGACACCTGTGCTTTTGAAGCTGCACATCAGGAAGCAATTTAAGAAGCAAACCCAAGCCAATAT
Organism: Pantherophis guttatus; assembly: GCF_059756535.1. Classification (NCBI taxonomy): domain Eukaryota; kingdom Metazoa; phylum Chordata; class Lepidosauria; order Squamata; family Colubridae; genus Pantherophis; species Pantherophis guttatus. The sequence continues at coordinate 139,940,342 of NC_142065.1, forward strand.
TAGCAACTCTTAGTAATAGGCACCTGGCAAGGCTCATACTTATCAGGCAATCTTTCTGATAATTCCTGATAAAAAAAGCAAACCAGTCTTTTTCCAACACACAATCCAAAGAGCAAGATTGCAAAGGATGAACCATCTTATCTCCTCATCTCCTGTTAGACAAGGATGCAGATTTGGATGAAGAGTTAAGCTCTGCTATACAGTTACAATAGCAAGGAGGGAGCATTTAGAACCCATACATGCATCCTTCTGGAATTTGACAGGTTCCTTACCAAGGAATCTTGATGCCTCAACCAAATGTTATGGGTAATGCAGTTCTTTAATACATGGCCTTCTAAATTATCCGATTTTCAATTCATCTTTTAGAAGTGAAATGAATTGCCACATAATGCCAAAAACTTTTACTATTATGCATCTGCTTCTGAGATTATAATAAGAACTCTCCTTAATGCTTGATAAAATAGCAGAAATATTCAACTCTTACCAATATACTATATTATTTAGTCTTATTCTTCCTGGTTTCTATTGTCCATCTAGTAATCTCTAGCTAGCAACCAACATATTTATTGCTTCTCATCACTGATATTCAATAAAGCTACTCTATTCTCACTGAATTGAAAATTATGTGTATATACCTATTATGTGCCATAGGGAAAATGAATAAGAATGAATAGGATAAATGCTATTAGTTTGAAATAGCTATACAGTAGTGTCAAAATGATGGTAGAAAGTGTCCATTATAGTTCTAGGATGAATGTTCCTGCAAATAATATGCATGGATAGAAATAATGTATCACAGCACCAAAAAAAAAAAAAAAGGTTTTGTAATATGAAAAAGAAAACAGCCAAGAGGGATGAGTTCATAGTTCAAAAAATGTTTCAAGGTAACATTAGACAAAAAAATGTTTCAAGGAAACATTAAAAGAAAGGATTTAATTAACAAAATTGAACTTTTTGTGAATAAGAAATAAAAAGAAGCTATGAAGGTAGGGAAGGAAAAATTTAGGCTAAATACAAAAGAATGCAATGTTCTAAATACAGAAGAATAATTAGAATACTGGAACATTCAAAAGTATCCACTACATAAATATCCACCATGAGGCTCATTAGCTAGATGCCAATGGGAATTACGGAATAAATAGTCCCATAAAATTCAAGTGTTCTGGCCATTCTTGTTTGTTTCTATTTCTTTTTCATGTAAGGGACATCAGAAGATGATAAAAGTATGGAATGTTAGGCTTACCGAGATAATGTCATTTTAAACATTTATTCAACTTTTTCCATCCGTCCCCATGATTCTTTAGAGTTTCTGAATGTAAGGCAATTTTCCCCATCTAAGACAGACATATACGTTCATAGTTTATTAAGCTTATTTTGAACTTGCTATCTCAGCCAGAATTTTACCAATCTTGGCTAACTCCAGTAATTCTGGAAGGTGACTTTAAACTAGATGGCACAGAGCCCTACTAAACAAACTCCCTAACCATTTTCTTGGAATTTATGACCTATTTAGATTTTAAAAAGTGCCATAATTAAAGAATGAATCTCTCGAGTGCCATTGACACTCTCTCTTATTAGCTGTTAAGGGCAATTTAAAAGTGACTGTCTAAACCACAGTATCATATACAAATATCAGTGATAGTTTACTCCAGCTGGACTTAATGCTATGCCTTTGGTGATAGCAATGAATAGATTTTCAAAAATGCTCTCAAAGCAGTGTTTTTTGCCCTGGTAGCAGAAGAGAGATGTTATTGCTCCTTCTATAAATAAGTACCGATTATTTGCATCATCACTTACATATCTATGGATGAAATACAGTAGAGTATGTAGAGGCACGAAACATCAGCCCATAGAAATCTCTTATAGGATAGCATGATTTAAGAGGTAGCGAATTCTGTAAGACAACATCTGGTCAGTCCTTTGGAGGTATGATCATTTTCTAAATAATTTGGTTCACTTTTTACTCTAGCAGCAGGACTAGAATTTAAATTTAAAAGGATAGAGAGATTTTAGCTCTTAAGAGATTTTATACCTGATTTTATACCCCCTCCCAGGGGTCCCCGGACCACAGGTTGAGAACCACTGCCCTAATCTATCCCAAGTCTTGAATCTAAGACGTGTGCACTAAATGCAAGGCAATTATCTCACTGAGTTTCTCAGAAGGGAAATATATATTTTTTGGATTGTAGCCATATCACTTTTTCTACCTCTCCAAACTTGTTCCTGCTCAGCAATCTGATACAAAAAGTTAATTCCACAGAAAAGCAGTAGATCTGTTTTTATATATTCATACCAGGTTTGATGTCTGCATCCAGAGATGATTCCACACTTAATGTGTAAGGGCCACCAGTCGCTACACTTAATGTAGGGCCTGGAGGCTTAACAGACTGATAGCATTGTGATTAACACCAGTTGTCTGCAATTACTGTAAGTTCGAACCTCACCAGGCTCAAGGTTGACTCAGCCTTCCATCCTTTCTAAGGTAGGTAAATTGAGGAACCAGTTTGTGGGGGCAATAAGCTGACTTTGTATAAATATACAAAAATATGAAGGCTATTGCTTAACACATTGTAAGCTGCCCTGAGTCTCCGGAGAAGGGCGGCATATAAATCAAATTTTTTTAAAAAAAGACCTGGGCATTTTATGGGCCCTGGACCATATCCAATCCTTTGGCTGTCTCTGTCCGGCCAGAGGTGGGTTTCAGCAGGTTCTGACCGGTAGCAGAAATTTTAAGTAGTTCGGAGAACTGGTAGTAAAAATTCTGACTGGCCCCACCCCCATCTATTCTCTGCCTCCTGAGTCCCAGCGGATTGTGAGGAAATGGAGATTTTACAGTATCCTTCCCATGTCCTGCCCACCAAGCCACGCCCACCAAGCTATCCCATGCCCACCAAGCCAAACCCACAGAACCAGTAGTAAAAAATTTTGAAACCCACCATTGTGTCCGGCCCAAAGGATGTCAATCAGAAATGAGAAATCAAATGCAAATAAGCGTACCTCATGCACACAACACTAACTTTTAATTATCATTTATATTTTTATTGTCATTAGAAATATTTATTATTATGGTTTTACTGCTTTTAACATTGTAAGCTTCTCCCCTCCCCAAATTGCCTTGTTGCGGGATGAACAGCAAGTATATTTTAATAAATTTAAAAGTTATTTATTTAAAATAACAAAATAACAGAGTTGGAAGGGACCTTGGAGGTCTTCTAGTCCAACCCCCTACTCAGGCACGAAACTCTATACCATTTCAGACAAATGGTTCTCCAATCTTTTCTTTAAAAATTCCAGGGTTGGAGCATTCCCAACTTCCGGAGGCAAGTTGTTCCACTGGTTAATTGTTCTAATTTTAATAAATAAACATTTAAACTAAATTTATTTTGAAGGAAATGGCTATTTTTTCCAATTAATATGCCTATGCACCTTCACAGCCCTATTAGGTCAGCCCTCCATAACAGTCCCATTTTCTCATTAGATTAGTAGTAGTAGATTAGTCTATAGAAACTACACACTACAGCTTGTCAAGGCAATCAGTTCAGTTCTTGATTAAAGAAAAGACTTTCTCTTGCTTTGTTTCTATGTGAACACTACTTTAGGACTTTTTGCTAGAAATCAAAAGAAATGCTCCATTAATTTTAGGATTCAGGATTTAATGATTGGAAATGTTTATAATTATAGAAATATTATGTATCATTGAAGCTTAGATCAAATACATTATAACTTTATTGAAGAAAGTTGAAAATCACCCTTCTTCTATTTCTTGTTTTTTTTTCTTTGTGCCTTCTCCTACCTTTTTTTCTTTTTTTAATATTTCATTTTTTATAGAAATTTAACAAGGCATATTAAAAAAAAATAATACTGAAAAGCTGGTTTGGTTCAAGTCAACCTTATCAATCAAAAAATACAGGACAGGTTCAAAAGTGAGATAAAAGGCAATTGAGTCAACAAAGACTTATCTTTACAGATCTGAACTAGTAAAAAAACAACAACAAAGAAACACTTCTGAAGCAGCAAGTCCCAGCAGGTCAACAATTTTAGCCTTTATCAGAAGCCAACGTTCACTACAAAGGTCAGTATCATTAAATAAAATGCACAACCAATCACAAAAGGACAAAGTTGACCCAAGAGACAAAACTTCCTTTTAAATGTCTGGTTGGAACTTTGCTTGCCTTCTCGCGCTCTCTGTTATGTCAATGTTTTGCACCAAAAAACATCAGCTAAAAGTACTGCAACCGGGTAGCAGATGAATAATGTTAAAAGGAAACTAAAGGACATTGTTAATACAGTATTCCTAAAGCATAGAGGAAGGAAAGAGCAGCATTTGCTCATCAAGATAAATTCTGGTCAGTTTGAACTTTACACATAGTCTGAATATGAATATAATACATCAAGACAAAGATAAGGGAAGAAAATCCCTCCCTTCCTGTTTTCTTGGGCTAAATTACCCAAAGGGCTTAATACTCTTTTACCTACTTTTTCACTGGATAATAATAAGATATCATATCGCCATGCTTTTGTGATTAGTTGGTAAAGTTCAGTGACAGGATCCTGGGGTACCTTGATAGTTATAAAAAAAGGCTTGAGCAAGGGGTGAAATCCAGCAGGTTCTGACAGGTTCTGGAGAATCAGTAGTGGACATTTTGAGTAGTTTGGAGAACCGGCAATAACCACCTCTGGTTGGCCGCAGAGTGGGGTGGGAATGGACATTTTGCAATATCCTTCCCCTGCCATGCCCACCAAGCCACACCACACCCATCAAGCCATGCCCACAGTAGTAGTAAACCAGTAGTAAACTAGTAGTAAAAAATTTGAATTTCACCACTGGTTTGAGGTTATGGACATCCCCTCTCTTCTACAGAAAACAAAGATCTCATGGAATGATATAAGAAGATAGTGGCTCAACAATGATAATGAGAAATGTACATGTTGGTTTCTTTGTTCAATCATTACAGGTAGTCCTCGGCCTTATAACCACAATTAAACCCAAAATTTATGCTGCTAAGTGAGACATTTAATGGAGTCTTGCCAGAATTGTTAAGTGAATCAACTGCAGTTGTTAATTTAGTAACAGGGCTGTAAAGTGAATCTGGCTTCTGACAATTGATTTTTCTTGTCAGAAGAAGGTTGCAAAAGGTCACCCCAAAATCCGGGACACTGCAACCATCATAAATGTGAGCCAATGGCCAAGTGTCTGAATTTGGATCATGAGACCATAGGGATGCTGCAAATGTTGTGTGAAAAAGTTATTTTTTTCAGTGCTTTTGTAACTTCAAATGGTCACCACCAGGGGTGAAATGCACTTACCTTCACTACCGGATTGCAAATGTGAGCGTGCGCGCCTCCTCCACACATGTGCAGAGGGTCAAAGACGGGATGTGATGATGTCCAGGCTGGTGGGCGGAGCCTCCCACTGCTGGCTCTACCGGATCGCACGAGCCGGATAAATCCGGCTGGATTTCACCACTGGTCACCACACAAATAGTTGTTAGTCGAGGAGTACCTGTGCTGAATTTTGCCATTAAGGATCTGGTCATTAAAATACCAATGGACCCAGAATCCTGTATATTTGCTTTCCCCACAATAATTCGATCATTGCATTGCAGAACTCGGTGAAGTTGTGTTCTAACCATCATACACTAATATCAAGTGTGGTCTCTTCGTCCAACTGAGTAAATGACAAAGAACCTGTTTTTTTCAAGAGACAGTTTGGTCAGTTACACATCATTTACTCTTCCTTAAAACTTTTATGAGATCCTAGCTCCTATGTTTTCATAGGCTCACCTGTCCTAAAGCTGGGTAAACCACACTGGCCTCGTGAAACGGAAAAAAAGAAGAAAATTGTGCCTGAATGATGCAGCAATATATTTTTGTAAAAGCCATTTCTGTGCGGCAGTTTTGACCAATTATGGGCCATCAACTCACTGTCAACTTTTAGCAGCCGCATAGATGTTCTCTATGACAATCCAACCCTAATCTAGTGTTGAGGTCTTCCAATGGTCTACTCATTGCATCTTTAACTGAGACTATCTACCTTGCTCCTGGTCATCCTTTTCTTTCCTTCAATCTTTCCCAGCATTAGAGCCTTCTCTAGAGTTAGGTCTTTGCTTAATGTATTCAAACCGCACAAGTTCCCTAACTATAAATCAGAGAACATATCTCTATGTGCATACCGTGTTTCCCCGAAAATAAGACCCTGTCTTATACTTTTTTGAACCCTGAAATAAGCGCTTGGCCTTATTGCCATGCACTCAAAAGCCCGATTGGGCTTATTATCAGGGGATGTCTTATTTTGGGGAAAACAGGGTATGTTCTTACATTCGTTACTCCTACGCGCTTTACCTCTTTGATATTAAACATTTGGAACAATGGACTCCCTACTACTATATTCATGTGGGAAGCACCGAAGCACTTCTAGGTTGAAAGGATTGAATGTGACATCACTGTTGCCCAGGATATGTCCAGTTGGGAGCTCCTTTCATGTCCCCATTAAGTTGCCCACCAAAGTGGTATCCATCCCTCTAGTCTTGGTTGTCCGCTTTTGAACTGCTGGGTGGGCAAAAGCTGGAATGTGTGACAGGAACTCACCCTCTCCATGGAGCAATCGGGTTTCAAACGCAAGCCTGATGATCATCAGCCCAGTGTCCTAACCTCATGAGTCACCAGTCTCCTTTGCTGAACTGCCTGAAGATCCAGGAGTCATCTTCAATATTGAACTGAATCCAGAATTGGTTTAACATGAATTACCTTTCAGACCCAAATATTCCATTAAAGTGACTTAGTACCAGAGAGTTTTTCTCAATTCAACTACTTTTATAGTTGGGCAGGGGCGGGGGGGTAGGAGCAAAGGTGAAATGTACTACCAAGAGCTTTGGTAGTACAGTGGTCTAAGGCACCCTGTTATTAAGCTGGTTATTAAGACCAGCTGCTTGCAATTATTGCAGGTTCGAATCTCGCCAAGGCTCAAGGTTGACTCAGCCTTCCATCCTTTCTAAGGTAGGTAAATTGAGGACCCAGTTGTGGGGGCAATAAGCTGACTTTGTATAAATATACAAAAGGATGAAGGCTATTGCTGAGCACATTGTAAGCCGCCCTGAGTCTCCGGAGAAGGGCGGCATATAAATCAAATTAAAAAAAAAAAATGCTACCGGTTCAGGGCGGTTTGTCCAAACCAGTAGTGAAAATGCTACTGGTTCTCTGGAACCGGTAGTAAAAAAATGCTTTAAAAAGTAAAAAAAAAGGTTCCGATAATCAGCTGTGACAATAAGCTGTGCCGCACGATCCTCAGAACTTTTTTTTTTTTACTTTTTAAAGCATTTTTTTACTACCTATTGCCCGAACCAGTATTTTTGTATAAAATAAACACACTTTTGTATAAAGTGTGATAGTTTGTTTCTGAACTATCTGTCACTATCTCTGTGACTCTGTGAGGTTCCTGCTTGTTGCAGGGGCCATTTTGTGTGAAGTCCGGCTGCTTTTGTATTGTGTGTGAGTCAGTTCTGTAGCTTTTGTGTTATTTTGTGTAAAGTGTGATAATTGGTTTTCCCTATCACATGACCACCAAGCCACGCCCACAGAACCAGTAGGAAAAAATTTTAAATTTCACCACTGGGTAGGAGATAAGGTTTGCGGAAAACCCACATAGGTTGCTTTAAATTCCCATGATATAAACCAATGCAATAAATAATAAAGTTTTCTTAAATTCGAAAACATCACCCATCATAACACCAAACTAGGCAACTACACTGAAAAAAAATACAAGACGTAAACTTGTCAAGTAGTAGTTAGGAAGTGCAATGGTGCAGAGGATTGGTCTCTGGTAGAAAATTATTTGGGACCAGCACTTATCACATAAAGTATAGCAGAGAGAAGATTGGATGGAGAAATTTAGAATTCAGTTTTTTTATTTGGCAGCTGTGGACCAGGCTGCTTTATTTAGAATATTTTGCTTTGTGCAAGGTAGTTACTTATCATGATGCAACATCTCCCCTCAACTTGTTTCAAGTTGGGGAGGCTTGATCTGCTCTCCTCCCATAATCAGGTGGATTGAAGCTGGGTTGCCTCTTGACTCTCAGAAGAGACACTCTGGCTCACTTTCACGTAGATCAAAGCTCTGATGAAGTAAAGCACACTTAGAAACTCCACACACCCTGTCATTTAAGGTGGTTGCCCAATGAAACTATCATAAGAGATTTCCTAACCTGGAAGTGGAACATTTTAATCCATTTCGTCAGGCTATAGTAAATACCCACATTAGATCTTTAAAAGCACATTGTCTTATTTTAGCGGATTTCTTCCTAACACAAAAGCATCTCGAAGTGCCAAATGAAACCTTCTCTAGGAAAGGTCTGGCCCAGCTCTTCAAGGACTGAAGTAAACCATCCCCTCTCCCCTCTCCTGCACTAATTATGACAAAGTTTAAAAGTTTATGATAGCAATTGAAAATCTTTATCACCCCAAGAACAGATGGCTGATAAGGCAGTTTTGGCTGACCTGTCCAATGAAGTCACCGAGACTCCTTATCTTCCAGAATTTTAATTGTCTTTCCAGAAACTCTGTAATTGGATATTGAATAACATTAGCATGTTTAATATCCAGTGAATTCGAAATGGCTTTTTTTTTTGCTAGTTTATATTCCCGTACAAACTTTGTTATGACAAGTTGAGTTACAATTATGGCTGACATAATCAATGAAAGCTGCCTGGGAGAATATATTTACTTTTCTAACTGGGACTCAAGGCACCCAGGAGTCTATCTGTCTGTCTGTCTTTCTTTCTTTCTCTCTCTCTTTCTTTCTCCTTCCTTCCTTCCTTTTTTATTTACTTATTTATTGGTTCGATTTATATGCCGCCCTTTTCCGGAGACTCGGGAACTTTTTCATTATAGGATAAAACAAGGAGAGGTCACACTATTAATTCTACAAATCACTTTTCAGGACACATTTACCTGTCTTTAGCATTGACTTCAAAATACTACACTTACATATTTATTAATTAATTGACCAAGTTATATGCCATCCATCTCACTGTGTCAGTAACTCTGGGTGATTTATAATAAAAGAGATCATAAATATGATACAAGAAGTCTGAAAGAGCCTCTACAAGGAACCAGTCACCCCATATGGCTGCTTATCATTCTTGGATCCCCAACTAGTTGGCTGAACCAGATCTTAACACTGTCAAAAACAGTAGAGGCCAAACTCACTTCCAGAGGTAGGATGTTGCACAGGATGGGGTCAATGGCGGAGAAGGCTCTCCTCCTAGATCCCACCAATTAAAATTCTTTAGTCAAAGTGATATACACTGTGCCCTTCCTGCCAAACCAAGTGGGGTGAATCAATGTAATAGGGACAAGACAGTTCATCAAGCCTATATATATATCACACATTGCTCCTAGAAGCACAAGGCCGAAGACACCAGCCTGAAGATGACGAATGAGACTTCATCGAAATGTCGCCAAGGTACTTCCAATTTTATGCGGGAGAAAATCTGAATAACCAAAGACCTATGTATGTATGTATGTATGTATGTATGTATATGCCATCATGTCACTGTCAATTCTTAGTGACTGCATTTCTCCATGACAATCTATTCTTAACTTGGTCCTTCAGGTGCACACATTGCCACTTTAATTGAAGCCCCTCCCCTCTGCTGGTTTTCCTCATTTTCTCTTTCCCTCCATTTTCCCCAGTGTTAGAGCTTTCTCCAAAGAAGTGAGTCTTTGCATAATGTGTCCAAAATAGGATAATTTGAGCCTGGTCATTTGTGCCTTGAGTTCATTGAGTATACATCTTCTTAACGGTAGTGTGGCCCAGGCAGAACGTAGCAGAAAAGAGCATTCTGTTTAATACCTTATTATTTCTTATGACACAACAATATGAATAACACTATATTTTCCTTATTTTTAGACCATGACATACTATGAAATAAAATATTTTATTGTTCACAAACATAGGCTGGGGACACGACATTCTTCAGAAAGCATATGTTCTTAAAAAAAAAAATCATTTTTAAATTTTACGAATACAGCTTTGCCTCTCAAAATGGAGACAAAACGTATAAATAACAATAAAAAAAAGCACAAAAGCAAACATGATTTCATTTAGTTTCATTTAGTTTTTTTTTATAGGCCATGGTCAAAGTTAAGCAAATATACTACTGTTTCCTTCCCCCTTATTTTCTCATGTCTTCTGGATCATCTAGATCTTTTTCTTGATGTTCTCGTTCCCACCTCATTTCTTTAAGCTCTTGCCGGTATTTCCGTTCAATGAACCGTTTTTGATGGGCCATCTGAGGAAAATTATCTGAGATAAGAAGAAATATTTCATATCAATAAAATCCAGCCAATGAAATGATCTTGCCACCATCAAATATAACATCCAGCTGTTATTATTGTATTACCAAGTCAGGATAAAGAGTACTTGTTGCACATATTGTTTTGGCTGTAATCCCCTATTTACTTTGAAGTAGCCTACTGATTTATATGAATAAGATTTATGTGAATAAGATTTATCACATTGGTTAGCAATCAGGGGATGATTTAAATGGAGTAAGATAAGGCACAGTGCGATAATAAATATTGGGATTCGGTTGAGATGCCACCACAAAGCTATGGAGTATTTAACTGTATTTTCTATTTTACTAAAGTTTCCACAGATATCTGATTTGAGTTGATGACTGCTTAGAGATCGTATTAGGAATGTAAGAAGATGAGTGATCCTCGTGTTCCATGAAATACTTGTTCAGCAAACTTCTACCATAAAACATGTCAGCAGGAGGGCTGGAAAGATCCTTATTATGATGATAAAATTCTACCATAAAACATAGATTATTAATGGATTATGCTGAGAAGTCCTGAAAAATTCTATCATTCTTCATCAAAGATGAGAAGAGGCCCATCTGGAGCTAATCAAGCCAATTTTCCTCCATTACTATTATAACAGGCATGTGCGTGTGAGAAGCAGAAACAGAGAAGCCATTAGCCTCCTAAAGACCAAAGCACCCAATCTAGAAGCCAAAATCAGTTAATACAACTCAGGAAAAGTGGTGCAAAATAAGGTGTATAAACATATCAACAATGGTGATGCCAGATGGAAGATCAATGTGGAAAGTGTTGCCCGGGTTGAATTCTGTGCCAGAGAACAAATTGCCATGTGTGATAGATGAGCTTGTGCTGATGCTGAAACAGCTGGTGTCCTTGGGAACAGGAGACTTAACAAAACACCACCTGGGAAATGCAGTTGAAGCAAAAGGTGAAGGAAGAGCTACGGAAAGCAGAGCTTTGACGGTTTTTGAACTCAAGAGGATCTTATTAAGTACATCACTTCTCTGAAACAATGTGACATTTTGCAGGTGGGAGAAACCATGACCGAGGGACCAATATCTCCTAGTGGTGAAGTGTCAGAAGTCTTTCCTCAAAGAATGGATGATGCTTTTAACAACTCAGATTTCATCCCAATGAACAAAAGCATTTCTGCAGAAGCTGTGCAAAAAGAAGGTGTTTTGGCCAATTGGTTTACAACGGAAGACAAAGTTTGGAGAGGTCTTTTCTTATGGATTTTCTCCAGAATCAATTAGAAACTTTGACCACTCTTCAACATTTCATTCAGATATACACAACCTGGCTAAGAATGTAATAAGAAACTTACCTAGACAGCTAACATAAAATCTTGTTTGTCATGAGAATCCCTGATTTAGCTTTGAAAATATATGAGCTAAGTTAAAGACAAGAAGTATGCAATCTTTCCTGCTCAGGGCACTGCCATTGGCCTTTAAGGGACCTTCCTCAAATTAGGAGATGATGTGATTTCATGCATATTTATCTTTAGTTAGTATTACTGCCCTTTGATTTATATCAGCCCTCGGAGCAGTGGTGGGATTAAATTTTTTTTACTACTGGTTCTATGGGCGTGGCTTGGTGGGGTGGAGTGGCTTGGTAGGCATGACAGAGGAAGGATACTGCAAAATCTCCATTCCCACCCCACTCTGGGGCCAGCCAGAGATGGTATTTGCCGGTTCTCCAAACTACTCAAAATCTCCGCTACCAGTTCTCCAGAACCTGTCAGAACCTGCTGAATAGCACCCCTGCCTTGGAGGTAGGCCAAGTCGAGAAACTGGCATTGCAGGGATTCCAGGATTGCCATTGTATTGTTGGAGGGTATTAACAACAGAATCTTGAAAGCTTGTCCAAATTTCTTTCCGTCCCAACATATAGAAAATAAGAGTATAGTAAAGAAAATGAAGACAGGGTTACTGTGAGTTTCTTTCATTTGCTTCAATCGCTGGACTGCGTAATCTCTTCTCCAGGTCCCTCCTAGATGGCTTGTTCCTTCCTTCCCCAAGGTCAGCCCCTAAATTCCTTTACATTGAAAAATGCCCCGTGTTAAGTATAGCTTTTTAAGGGAGCTCCAGGATCAGCCTACAATAGGGATCCTCAACCCTGGGTCCATGGATTAGTACCGGCCTGTTGGGAACCAAGCTGTGCAAGCCTGTGTAGGTTGCCTGAGCGAAGCCATCCTCCACACTGTTGGTCTGTGGAAGACAATTCTTCTTCTGAAACTGGGTCAGAAGCCCGAAAGGTTGGGGATCCCTGACCACAAGACTAGAGGCGCCTCTGGCTCAGAGACTTAAGATTCTGTGCCCATGTTATAGGTCAGTGTTTTTCAACTTTAGCCACTTTGACCTAGCATGCTGGCTAGGGAATTCTGGGAATTAAAGTCCACACATCTTAAAATGGCCAAAGATGAGAAACACTGCTACAGGGAAAGAACTGTAGCATGATTTAAAGCTTCTGTCCCAGGTCTCCGTATCTTCCGCATTCATACCATGAAGCAAACGATTAACAAGAGAACGTAAAATGTAAAATGAAAATGTAAAAATGAAAATCTCTCAGAAGCAGGGGTGAAATCCAGCAGGTTCTGGCAGGTTCTGGAGAACCGGTAGTGGAAATTTTGAGTAGTTCGGAGAACCGGCAAATATCACCTCTGGCTGGTCCCAGAGTGGGGTGGGAATGGAGATTTTGCAATATCCTTCCCCCAGGAGTGGGGAGGGAATGGGGATTTTGCAATATCCTTCCCCTGCCATGCCCACCAAGCCACACCACGCCCACCAAGCCACGCCCACAGAACCGGTAGTAAAAAAAAATGGATTTCACCACTGCTCAGAAGCACATATTCAATGAAAGAAAAGCCAAGCCTTTAAAATGTGGGCCAAAGATTTCAAGCTGGCTGATGGAAGTGGACAAGCTGAGCTCCGATAGATAAAGCTCTGCTTCAATAAATAAAAGGCAGAGCAACCTCTGTCAGATGTTTCAATAAGATGGAGAGTTACGTAGGGTTGTAATACAAAGATTTAGGTCCCAATTTGGCAGTAGCTTGTGAGTTTTGCCATCAGTCTTACACGGTGAGCACACTGCCCCCCATCTAACAAAATAGCGACTTTATTTTAATCACTATACCTAGATCATCAATGCCAGAGGAATACTTGCAGGCCTGAATTTAAGCATGGGCTTAAGTGCTTTGCTGGACCCAGGCCAGAGAGCTCTTGTACTTTACTTGACTGAGTCCCTGACGATTAGATCTGAAATATGAATGCTTCCAAGGGATTATGATGATAAAGGGAGAAAGCTAGACATAAAAGTTGTGCAGAATAGCAAGCAAGCAAATATCCCCCCCCCCCAATTTCAGCTTTCACCAAAATACAAGCCCACTTCAAACGGCTCATCTCCTGCAAGTGACATTTTTCAACAGGGGGAAAGGATTTTATTTAGAAATGGAGCCTTCGGTTCTTTTCCACAATGCCCTCATTCCCTATGTAGGCACAGTAGGTACTGTATGTAGCCCGTGTCGACATCAATGGCCCCCTCAGGCTGAAGCCAATAACGATCCCCATCTTCCAAACAATCTTCTGCAGATATTTGCTCCTCTTACTTTTTCAAACAAGTTTCTATAGTAGCTGCCTGGGGCAGCAGTGCACCACATCCTTGTTGTTGCTCAACTCTGTGATAAATTATCACAAATGCTGGCCAATCTGTAACAAGGCTGTGTGAAAATGGCCCTGAGGGACAGGAGGGGTTGGGGGGGAGGGGCTGCAGCTTTAGACAACGATCAGACAAGAGGTATTTCAGCCCACAGAAGAACAAGGAAGGAGAAAGTTCTCCCGGAGTCTCAGGAGGGATTCCCCCTTGTTCTCTGAGAAGGAAGGAAGGAAGGAGGGAGGGAGGGAGGGAGGGAAGGAAGGAAGGGAGGGAAGGAAGGGAGGGAGGGAGGGAGAGAGGGAGAGGGATGCTGTGACTCCCGATGATGTGGACAGGATTTTGGGGAGACTTAGTGCGGCCACATGTTTACTGGACCCGTGTCCCTCCTGGTTGGTACTGGCCTCCCGGGAGGTTACACGAGGCTGGCTCCAGGGTGTTATCAACGCTTCATTGAGTGAGGGTTACTTCCCCGCGGCCTTGAAAGAGGCGGTGGTGAGGCCTCTCCTCAAGAAGCCGTCCCTGGATCCGGCAATATTGGCCAACTATCGTCCTGTCTCCAACCTTCGCTTTCTGGCGAAGGTTGTTGAGAGTGTGGTCGCGCGACAGTTTCCGCAATTCCTGGAGGAAACATCCTATCTGGATCCGTTCCAGTCTGGTTTCAGGCCTGGGCACAGCACGGAAACGGCATTGGTCGCGTTGGTTGATGATCTCTGGAGGGCTCGGGACAGGGGTTGCTCCTCTGTTCTGGTCCTGTTAGACCTCTCAGCGGCTTTTGATACCATCGACCATGGTATCATGCTGCACCGGTTGGAAGAGTTGGGGATGGGGGGCACCGTGTTACGGTGGTTCTCCTCCTTTCTCTCCGACTGGTCGCAGTTCGTGTTGACAGGGGGGCAGAGGTCGACCTCGAGGCCTCTTATATGTGGAGTGCCTCAGGGGTCGGTCCTCTCGCCCCTCCTGTTCAACATTTATGTGAAGCCACTGGGCGAGATCATCCGTGGCTTTGGGGTGAGATACCATCAGTACGCTGATGATACTCAGCTGTACATCTCCACCCCAGGCCACCCCAATGATGCCCTTGAAGTGATGTCCCAGTGCCTGGAGGCTGTACGGATCTGGATGGGGAGGAACAGGCTCAGGCTCAACCCTTCCAAGACTGAGTGGCTGTGGTTCCCGGCATCCCGATATAGTCAGTTGACTCCATCACTGACTATTGGGGGCGAGTCTTTGGCCCCCACAGAGAGGGCTCGCAATCTAGGAGTCCTCCTGGATACACAGCTGTCCTTGGAGGAACATCTGACGGCTGTAACCAGGGGGACCTTTTATCAGGTTCGCCTGATCCGCCAGTTGCGGCCCTTTCTTGATCGGGATTCCCTGTGCACAGTCACTCATGCCCTCGTGACCTCTCGCCTTGATTACTGTAACGCTCTCTACATGGGGCTCCCCTTGAAGAGCACCCGGAGGCTCCAACTGGTCCAGAACGCAGCAGCGCGGGTAGTGACGGGAGCAGCATGGCGCTCCCATGTAACACCGCTCCTGCGCGAGCTGCACTGGCTCCCAGTGGTCTTCCGGGTGCGCTTCAAGGTGTTGGTTATCACCTTTAAAGCGCTCCATGGCATAGGGCCTAGCTATCTCCGAGACTGCCTGCTGCCACCGACGACCTCCCATCGACCCGTGCGCTCCCACAGAGAGGGCCTCCTCGGGGTGCCATCAGCCAAACAATGCAGGCTGGTGACCCCCAGGGGGAGGGCCTTCTCTGTGGGGGCTCCCACCCTCTGGAATCAGTTGCCCCCCGAGATAAGGAGAATCCATGACCTCAGTGCCTTCCGCCGTGCCCTTAAAACCTTCCTTTTCCAACAAGCCGGGCTGGCCTAATTCTTTTTAAGTGTTTTTAATTGTTTGGTTTATTGTTTTAATTAATGGGGCCAAATTTATATATATTTTTTTAACTGTATTTTAATATTTGTATTTGATGTTTTTATTTGGCTGTTAACCGCCCTGAGTCCTCAGGGAGAAGGGCGGTATACAAATTCAAAAATAAATAAATAAATAAATTATCACAAATGCTGGCCAATCTGTAACAAGGCTGTGTGAAAATGGCCCTGAGGGACAGGAGGGGTTGGGGGGGAGGGGCTGCAGCTTTAGACAACGATCAGACAAGAGGTATTTCAGCCCACAGAAGAACAAGGAAGGAGAAAGTTCTCCCGGAGTCTCAGGAGGGATTCCCCCTTGTTCTCTGAGAAGGAAGGAAGGAAGGAGGAAGGGAGGGAGGGAAGGAAGGGAGGGAAGGAAGGGAGGGAGGGAGGGAGGGAGAGAGGGAAGGAAGGGAGGGAGGGAGGGAGGGAGGGAGAGAGGGAAGGAAGGGAAGGGTGGAAAGAACTTCCACTTTTACAGCACATTTACAATACCGTAGAGCAGTGATGGCTAATCTTTTTCTCTTTGTGTGCTGAAAGTGCTTGCGTGTGCGTGTGACAGCATGCATACGTGCCAGCACCCATAATGCAATGCGACTCACCTGCGCATGCACGCATGACCCCCCGCTCCCCCACGCATGTGCAGGTGCCCCCCCGCCCCCCCGTTTTGGGCCTAGTAGGCCTCCCTGCAGCCTCCTGGGCTCAAAAATGGGCCGCAGGGGGCGCTGCCCCCCTCCAAGCATACACACGCGTCCCTCACCCCCCCCCCGCACATCCCAAAAATCAGCTGGCCGGCAGGAGAGAAGTGCTTTCAGACTTGCAGGATTTTTTTCTGTAATCTTAAAATCAAGGAAGCACTCGTGATTTTGATTTTTGCTTTGGACGATCTTGAAGGGTGGATACAGTCTGAGTGAGCGGCAATCAAATCTCGACCTGTTATGAAAACAGGAGTCTGGAAGTCCTTGACTTACAACAATTTCGTTTAGCGACTGTCCAAAGTTATAACGGCACTGAAAAAAGTGACCTATGACTGTTTTTCGCACAAGCATTGCAACATCCCCATGGTCATGTGATCAAAATTGAGATGCTTGGCAAGTGGCTCATATTTATGATAGGCTGCAGCGTCCCGGGGTTGTGTGATCCACCTTTTGCGACTGTCTGACAAGCCCAGTCAATGGGGAAGCTTGGTTCATTTAACAACCATGTTACTAACTTAACAACTGCAGTGATTCACTTAACAACTGCGGCAAGAAAGGCTGTAAAATGGGACAAAACCCGCTTAAAACTCACTTAGCAACAGAAATTTTTGGTTCAATTGCAGTCGTAAGTCGACGACTACCTGTATTTTGTGAATGCTACACAGGTGAATAGAGAAAGTCCATGAGCCTGGAGGTAAATACCTACTGGCAGACCCTGACTAAAAACCAACATGAAGTTCAGCATCATTCATGACCTAATGAATGAGATAATAGAACCTAAAACTGTTTGTTCCACTAGTTAAAAAATTGTTTTACTAACAGGAATGATAATAGTAAACAGGAATGAAAATAGTAAATGTTAGGGCAACATATTCACTTGTTCACTTTAACCTGTATTTTCCCTGTGTTGCACGCAATGCCTACAACTCCTCCCCAGAACTACTCTTTAGTAATTTCCAAGAAACCCACTTACATTTTTCCAGTGCATCCATTGCTGCACACATCTCTGCTTGCTGAATGCTGCAAAAATAAATAAATAAATAAATAATGACAAATGTAATTCAGAAGCAAGTTACAGCTTCCCAGAACTGCTGTGCAGTAACTAATTTTTCAAATAATTACTGGCAGTTGTTACCATAAAAACTTTTCCCGTCCCCCATCCCCACTACTTATACATTACGGCTTTGCAGAGAGTTATTTTTTAAAACAAAGATCCATACTGTTAAACATCCCCCCCTTCAAAATTCTTTGGCGATTTGTTTTAACAAAAGCAATTAAAAGTCAATTAAACAAACACAAAAACCCATCTCCAGCAGCAAAAATGGATAGCAACATTGTAGCCCGTTTCTTCCCAAACCACCTTATTTTACTAGGGATTGCTTTAATGTTATTCTTAACATTAGTATGCTTTGTGCAAAGTCACGGAAAAGTGGGAAAAAAAACCTTTTAAATGTTATTTATTCTGCAGATAGCACTTGGCATTTACTGTGTAGAGAACTTTAAGATGTTTTTCCCATTCTTCTTACTGAAATCATTTTTCCATAAAATGGACAATCAGGTTGGAAGATACTAATTGGTTTACAGATTAGACTGAGTTGCCACTGAGTCCAGATCTAGCTGGGCCTTGACACCAAGCTGGAGAAGGCAACAGTATGCTAAAAGTAAACCATGATTGTGCACCCAGTTCCAGCTTATCTATTTGCTGGAATTCAATTCAATTATTTGAAAAGAACTTGTGAATATTAGAGTGTCTTTCCAAGCATTAAAGCATTAAACAGGGTGACTCTTCTCCAGCTTTCTATATATTACTCCCTCACTGGATACTGTCTTGTGTCCTACCTCTCCCCAATGAAAATTCTTTCTCTCCCTAACAGTCATTCTTTTTAATATGTCCTCAAACACAATTACAAGAGATTTTTTAAAAAATGGAGCTTAGGACTTAAAAAAAAAAGTTAATAATGCACTAAAATATTTGACAGAATAAAGAGTAGTGACTGGCACATTATCTCTTGACCTTTTGGCACTAAGCAATGTCACCAGAAAGAATATTTTATGAACTTAAAAGGTTCTCCCAGGAACAACAATAATTGAAACTTAGTATTGTGTCAAGTTGTTGCTTTTTGCCACTAATAGGCACACTTCTCCACTCTCACCTTGGATACCTGACACTGAGAATCAATGTGCCTGTGAATCTTAGATTGTCTTGATCCCAGGTTAAGATGCACAAAAGTTTTCTAAAATTCACTTTTTTAGGAGTCCTATTTAATACGTCAGTGAACATCATATAGCTCTCCTTTCCCAGGCAGGCAGGCAGGCAGGCAGGCAGACAGGCAGATAGATAGATAGATATGGATGGATGGATGGATGATAGGCAGGCAGCAGACATATAGAATATATAAGTATTCAAACATTTTACGTACCTTGGTCCCTTCCCACATCCTATTCTCTCGCCTTTGAAGTAAACAGCCACAGTGTATGTCCTAGCATGAGAAGGTCCAACTGTTTGCAGTGTTCTAAGCCATAAGACAGACAGCAAAAGAAAAAAACAGTCCTGGAAATGTTCTAAGATGTCTGAACAGAAATGCAACTATTTTAACAAAGGTCACAGCAGAAGGATGAACCTTGACAGATTATTTTATGAGACAATGCCATCCTTTCATTAATGGATATTTATGTATGCTTAATACAGAATTTTCCCTCTGTCAATCAATAATTGCTTCTCTTTCTGATATAACCTTCCACTCTATGTACATAGTTATGCGGCTAACATCCACTGCATTATATATTTTAGAATGATTTCATACTTCAATCTTATAGTCATTTACCTTACCCTTTACCGCAGTCTTACTTCTTATTTGAATGGGATGGAATATACCCTTAATATTTTGCCCTTGACCCAAAAATATAATCATAAATGATGAAACATCTTGACATTTTCTGCAGCCTTTCCCCCCCCCCCATACATATGGTTAAACTGATACTACCTGTTCTAACAGTAACCATTTTGTTAAACAACAACAAAAAACATCTGTTCCTATCATGTCTGAAGACAGCATGAATAGAAAACTACTTGGAAAGCAGGTAGGAATTTTCACCAATGTCTCTTATGCTCCAGGCTGTGCTAACACTACAAGATTAACTTCCCTGGGTGATATTTTTTTTTCTCCCATTCTCTCACTTGCCTTTATAGGATATAGGATATATATATATATATATGACATATATACATATGCATATACATATATTGTCCCCAACAATCTGGGTCCTCATTTAACTGACCTCAGAAGGATGGATGATTGAGTCAACCTTGAGCAAGTCAGGATCGAACTCCTCTCAGTGAGAAGTGAGTTAGCCTCACTATATATATTTTGAGACATGGTGATGCAGTGGTTAGTATGCAGTATTGTAGGCCAACTCACTGCCCGCTGCCAGGAGTTCGATTCTGACCAGCTCAAGGTTGACTCAACCTTCCAAGGTCAGTAAAATGAGGACTCATATTGTTGGGGACAATATGCTGACTTTGTAAACCACTTAGAGAGAGGGATGTAAAGCACTATGACACGATATATAAGTCTAAGTGCTATTGCTATTCTCTCATAGCATTTCCATCATCAAGGAAAAGTAACTTGGGAGATGACTGCTGCACCTGCAGAAGCAATTGGGTGAGCTTAAGAAGCAAAAGCATGCCCAAAGCTATCCTAGTGGAGAAAGTGAGAACTGAGTTTGGGAAAATTGAATGTGTCTGAGACTATCAATGTCTACTGTACATACAGCCATCATATTGCCCACCTGCACAAACTTTCTTGACTATATCTCCAATGCTTTAAACTGAATCTGAGATCCAAAGTGTAACAGTATACTTTCATTTGATCAGAGCAACTAATTCCTTCTTTGAACAAAGGGTGTGATACTTAATTCCAGTCATATGGGAATCTTTTAAAAAAGGGAGTCACAAAATGATAATGCATGTATACAAATCAATCTCCTTACTTATACAGAGGAATGTCTGGCTCCTTCCCTTCTGTTCTGAGAGTTAAACAGCATTGCTGGAGTTGAGATTTTGGATCATTCCAATCCTGATTTAGGATGAATTCCTAAAATGGACAAAAACAAAAAGAAAGATAGAAAAAAAGAAAAAGAAAAGGAAGAAATAACAACTGTTCACAGGAAAAAATGGACTGGAAGTAGGAAAATACTTTTCAAATGTATTTTTCTCTTAGTATAGGTAGGGTTGCAATTTGTGCGTGTTTAAGGTAAAGGTAAAGGTTCCCCTCGCACATATATGCTAGTCGTTCCCAAGTCTAGGACGCAGTGCTCATCTCCTTTTCAAAGCCGAAGAGCCAGCGCTGTCTGAAGATGTCTCTGTGGTCATGTGGTCAGAATGACTGAACGCCAAAGGTGCACAGTTGTTACCTTCCCACCAAAGGTGGTCCCTATTTTTCTACTTGCATTTTTTACATGCTTTCGAACCGCTAGGTTGGCAGAAGCTGGGACAAGTAACGGGAGCTTTACGTGGGACTAGGGATTCGAATTGCTGAACTACCGACCTTTCGATCGACAAGCTCAGCATCTTAGCCCCTGAGCCACCGCGTCCCTATGCGTGTTTAAATAATGCAAAATTTGATTTAGTGTGACTGATAAATTGATACCAGGTCATGCTTAATGCAAGACAAAATCCAAGTAACCAAGACTAACGTAACTGCAATTAACGCTAGTGCATGTGCAGTTAAGGTTGCTATTAAGGTTGTAGATGTTGGGGTTCTAGATGTTTTAGTTTATACAAAATGGAGCAAAGGAAAGTTTTGTTCAAGGGAAGCTTAAAACAAAGAGGCTCATTTTGAAGACAAAATGCAGGAGATAGCAATTACACTTTGGATACAGGTTTATCCACTTTTAATATTGTTCAGCATTTCATTAATAAAATATAAAAATTATATGTAAAAACTTTGCCTATTTCCATTGAGCTGGAAGCAATTACCCTATTTTCCATAGAAATGTCACTTTGAATAGTGCAAATTCAAATAATGTGATCTCTTCATAGGATTCATTAACTGCACTAATCAAGAACTACGTGTATCTAAGCCACTAATGGGAGAGAACAGAGATTTAAAACCTCTATTATTACTCAGGACATGGAGAGCAAAAATCTTAGTTCAGCTGGGACTTTGTAGCAAAGTCAGCTTCTCGGCTGTGTAACACATAACAATCGCTTTGAGACTTACTTTCAATCGTGGGAAAAAGCAGACGTTCATGAAGGTGTGGACATATTCCAGATCTTTATCTATGTACAGAGCAGCGATAAAGGCTGAGGAAGAAGGGAGAACCAAACATTACGGGAATATTACTTTCTTTCAAACACACTTTAATATTTCTAGACAATCTGTTGCAAATATTCCAAGTCAACGGTGGACCTGCGACGGTATATATTAAGACATCAAAAAGACACATAGTTGGGTGAGAGGTGTTTTTACCATTTTGGGAAGAAGGAAAGTCTGAGAGAAGGAAAAATATTACAGGGATATTAAAGTCTACATTATCCACAAAAGAAATGAAAGACATGAGTAAAAAGAGGTAAAAATAAAACGAAAAGCAAGAGCAGATAATTGATTTACTAAATATGTTTTCTCAGAAATAAACAGCAAGGAAATAACTTGTGTCTTTCACTTCAAGTAATTCACACACACTAAAGATTTGTGGAGGGAGCTGTAGGAAAGCTTGTGCTTTTAGCACTTTCTATATCTACACAGGAAAGCATGTTTTTGCCCTAAAGAGCTGTGTGTGTGGGAGTGCCTCTAAGGATTACAGGTACAAGGGCTATACTCTGGATTTTTGTTTCACTCGGTTAATACAGCGTAAACCACAATGCTACAATCTCCATCTAAGGTTGGCTGGGAGAAACACAGAAGATGGAAATGTGTGTAATGGTCTCAGCCTAAATAAGTTTTTTTTCAAATTTGACAAATCTGAATTATGGTAGTAGACATCCAAACATCTTAAACTTGCCAAGTTTGAAAAAATACTCATCTAAATTACAAACTGATCAAATTATTTTCAGTCAGTATTTTAGTCCATGTATTTTAATGAAGACGACTCTTCAGCTTAGTATCCTTTGTATAGTTTGGAACTACAACTGACTGATTAATTCTGGGAATTATAGTCAAAGTGCTTTTAAGAAGACACTACATTGAAAAAAACCAGATTAAGCTGTTGTGTTATTGGTCCACTATGAATATTTTCCTTTTGGGGTGAGAAGTGGGAATTCAAACTCTTAAAATGTGAGTTCCACTTAGACCTGGAAAAAAACAGCAAACAAATATTCTGCTAAACTTTGCAATGTTTCAGTATTGGACTATGGCTTTTTCTTGCTGCTGCTGTTTTACCCTTACAATTTTTTTTTCTTGCAGCTGCTGCTGTTTTACACTTATAAAACAAATTTCTCCCAAATTGGCTTTTCCCATCCCTGTAATCTCAGGATGTGTTTTGGCTTAATTTTCAATCAGGTTGCTACCTTGACATATCAGGTCAAGTATCAGATCAAGAACGATATTTCCAACCCCAATCAAAGATTCTTCCACTTTTGTTCCTAATACACTAACAGGCAAATACCTACCTACTCTTTTCAGAATTGTCTCTTCTATCTTAACATGTAGAAACCAAGTTTCTACTAAGGAAAGTTTCACCTTCCTGCCTGATTCTGTTTCAGAACAGAGTTTGAGGCAGTTGGGTTAATTCAAGGTCACAGAGAAAACACATCATCATTTTTATATTGTGGTATAGCCTTTCTTCTTTAACAAAAATTGAAAACTGAATCAATGAAAAATGCCAAGATCTACAAAATTAATTAAGAAGCAATTCTGAAAAACTAGACAAAGAGACAGTTCTTCAAATCCCATTGTTTAGCCAGGAGACTATAAGTTTTTAGAAATAAATCACAGCAAAGCACACACTCTCAGAGCCTTGGCCATAAATTATGATTGTTTGTGAACTACTTCCATTTACTAAAAGGATCTGGCAAGAGACACTGGGTCCTCTCAACTCACAAAATGTATTAAAATGTTCTGGATAAAGATTACCTTTTGGGCCTAATATTTATTGCCACTTCTCTTGCACAGGAAGAACAACCTTAAGAAAAAAAAAACCCTCAAACAAGCTTAAAATTAAGAAAAAGGCGATGTTCCATTTACAATGTGGGTTTTCATCACAGTGCCTTTGGAAAGAATGCTACTTAGGAAATTATAAATTGATTATATTTCAAATAAAAGAAGGGAGTCAATTTTTTTCTTTTGTTTCTTTAGTTGGCGTAACTAACTAAGAATAGGCGTAACAATGAAAAGCAATTCATTTTCTAATGTAAGTTATAGAGATGTAGTACTACACATTTTAGATCCTCAGGATGGCAGCTAGTGGTAACACATCTATCATATAAATAAACTTTCTTTAAGCCACCACCTTAGAGGTTCTTTGAGCTGGTTCTTGCCTTTAATTGTTGCTGTACCACAAGCTTTTGAAACATTATTTAGCTATCAAACCACTAGAGAAAGAAATGAATTAACAGCATTAGCACTTACATTCCAAAAGATCAGCTAATGTTTTTGTTCGCAGTGCGACAGGCCGTTTGGTCTTATCGTTAGTAATGGCAAACTCCTGCATGCCCAGTTCTTCTGCCACTTTGGCTTGTGTCCTGTTGTTGACCAAAGAGCTGCGCAACAACTGCCAAGGCAAGAGACTCCACTCAGGTAAATGTGCATGGCATTCTGAGGAGCAACACCCAATTTTTAGCTTAGATTAGAGGTGGGGAACTATGGCTATTTTATGACTTGTGGACTTCAACTCCCAGAATTCCTGTGCCAGCATGTCCACAAGTCATAAAAGGGCCATAGTTCCCCCACCTCTGGCCTAGACACATAACATGTTGTTAGCTTTTGCTTGACTAAACAAAAACAAAGAAATGCTACCGTTTATCTGGTCTAAACACCTCCTGTTTTCTTCCAGCAATTTTTAAAAGAAGGCACAAATAGAAATGAAGTGTACACTCTTATCCCATTCCCTCTTTCCTCAACCTCCTCAGGTTAACAGGGAAGATCTGCCACATTCACCCTACTGCATACCTTCAACCAACCTGTAAAGGGCAGAAGAAAAAGGGTAGAATGATTCAGGTGCTCCCAAAATATACAAGCGTTCCCTTTTCTTTCCTGGCCTCAGAAAAGCAGAATGATTTGTGCTGATTTTACACTACTTCTATTTATCTTAAATGTCAAGCATCCTATCCGCTTTGTATATGTTCTCTTTTTAATAAGAAAGGCAAACGTTGAAAAAAATTGCCCACCCACGCAATCAAATGTTATTTGTCTTGGTACCCAGTGATCCTCCCAGCTCTTTTTAATTAGCCACAGTTTAGACCAGTAGTATACAACTTTTTCAGGGAAAAAGTCACATTTTAATGTTGAGATCATATCATAGTTACCCAGAGAACCAGGGAAGTTTGTCCATTTGCAATAGAGATGACCCAATAAGTGAGACCAATCACATAATAACAACTGACCAAAAAACAGACTGGTGAGGCTCATCCTTCCCATCCTCTCTAGCTGTCCTCCTCAAACAGACACTTTGAAGCCCCAGTTTACCTTTTCTGGACTGGTGATGGACACATCTGCACATAAAGCTATGGACTACAGCCATTCATATTCTTTAAAAAGAAATCTAAGAAAGTCTATCAGTCTTGTGTAGAATCGAAGGGTATTCTTGACAATGCTTTTTAGTTTGTAATTCTGTCCAAAATTCAATTTATTTTTAAAATAGTTTGAATGAACGCTTGAAAACAAATAAGGAATTTTCTGCTGTTAGGTTGGTATCTGTAGGCACTATGTTGGGCACATCATATTAATCCTTTCATCTGTATCCCAAATTATGCCTAACTGTAACTCAAGGTAATGGAACCAGCCCAGTTGCTTGAAATGCAATTTGAAACTGAATTCTTGTGCTTGTGGTTACCATGAAGCCCTTCATCGAGTCTGAACAACAGTGGCCAAATCATGGTTAATCAAAGCAAAACTTTTTTGTTTCTCCTCACAGTCATGGGAGAAAGAAGCACAAATGAGGATTATCTAGCTTCTTTTTGTAACTGCTTGGCCACAGTTTAATATCACACTGAAAGTAATCCATAGTGTGCCTTGCTACTTGCATCTGAAACAAAGACAGCTACTTAATGATTTGCTAATTATAAAAATGTCTAAGAACACTGCTTCTAGCTGTTAAAGTAAAGTTGCAAAAATTCACAAGCTGAAGATTTATTATTTCCATATTTGATTTTGTAAGCGTTATTATGGCTTTGGCTAATTGAGCAGAAATAGTTTAAAAACATATAATCCTCTCATACTGGACAAATGAGTTGGTCCCCCATGTGTCCATTGTAAGAAGATAACGAGTTTTTTTTTGCGGGGGGGGGGTGTTGTTTAAAGAAATGCAGCCATCTATGAGACTCAAGAATTAGTTGATGGGGGAAAAAAGGCAAATGCGCTAATTAACAGCAATAACTTTCCAAAAGAATAAGCACATAATATTCTTGGGATTATTTCTGCTATGAATCAAAGCAAAAATGTTGAAATTTGCATAGGATATGAAGAGTGGATGAGTAGCTGAGAAGGTGAAATTTCTGCAGAAGACTAAAATATATGGGTGGTATTTGAAAGAAGATAGTAATACTGGGAAATGGAAGGCACATGACACAGAAAAGCAACCTTCGGAAAACTGTTTCCAATGGATTCAATGAAAAACACAATTTGGAAGCGTCAGCCTGTTAGTAAGGAAGCAACATATAACGTATTCACAAATCACTGTGGGTAAGATCCCAGAGTTGGTCTCCTCCAGGTCCTGTCAGCTAAACAATGCCGGCTGGCGGGCCCACGGGGAGGGCCTTCTCTGTGGCTGCCCCAGCTCTCTGGAACCAGTTACCTCCTGAGGTCCGGACCATCCCCACCCTATTGGCCTTCCGAAAAATGGTGAAGACCTGGCTTTTCCGGCAGGCCTGGGGCCATTGATCTCACTCTTGCGATCCGGCGAGATCCGGCCATGAATGGTGTGATTTGAGTTTTAATGTTTTTAATTTTTAAATGCTTTTTATAATGATTTTAAATGCATTGTGAGCCGCCTTGAGTCTTCAGAGAGGGGCGGCATACAAATTCAATTAATAAATAATAAATAAATCAGATGGAACTATGTCATCAATCACAGTGAATTTAAAGAGCTTGGATGCAAGTGAGCTCAAGGGAATCAAAACAGAAAGGGAATAGGGAGTTATGTTCCACTTTCAAACAAAAAAGGTGGTGTTAAAATTTAAACTGCTTAGAACCGTGATGGCGAACCTATGGCACACGTGCCACAGGTGGCATGCGGAGCCATATCAGTCGGCACGCGAGCTCAGCTCCGGCACACATGTGCGTGCCAGCCAGCCAATTTTTGGGCCTTCTGGGCCCACCAGAAGTAGGGAAACAGGCCATTTCCGGCCTCCGGAGGGCCTCTGGGGGGCAGTGGGGAAGGCCGTTTTCACCCTCCCCAGGCTCCTAGAAAGCCTCTGGAGCCTGGGGAGGGTGAAAAACGGGCCTACCGGACTCACTGTGCCATTGTGTGCCAAAAGCGGGGGGAAGTGTAGGTGGATCACGCACTCATGCAGGAGGGTGGAGCGCATAGAATTATGGGTGTGGGCACGTGCGTGCACGATCTTCCTGCGCTCAACCCACTTTTGGCATGCAATGGCAAAAAGGTTAGCCATCACTGGCCTAGAAGGTTCAAAGATCATACAGTATTGATAAGGGCACCTGCTTTTTTTATCTTTTTAAAGGATAGTGATCGTGAAGGAGCAGCAGAAAACCAATCAGCAATTACCTTCAATCTACTTATGGCTCTTCAGCCCCCAGTTCTTGTGGGCGACGGTCATATACATCCTCTAAGACAGAGGTCTTCAAACTTGGCAGCTTTAAGACTTGTGGACTTCAAGTGAAAGGGGCAGGGGGTTAGACTAGGAGACCTCCAAGGTTCCTTCAAACTCTGTTATTCTGTATTCTATTTATACTCTTATCACCAAACTCTTAAAAATGATTCACTGTCTCTTTTAATGAAAAACAAAAAAACCCCTAAGGGTTATACTTTCTAAGTAATGCAAAGTCAGTAAATTGTATCTTAGCATCTCAAGTCAAGGCTAGGCAGGGTGCCCATACCGGAACGTTTGAGAGTCCTTACTTAATAACAGCACAAGAATAGTCATTTGTTCCGTGACTATTCAAAGTTACAATGGAATTGAATGAGTCGGACTCATGAGTGGTGCTCAAGTTCTGGCTGTCGCAGCATCCCCTCAGTTCTGTGAGTGTGATTCAGACACTTGATACTATACCTGGCCTGCATTTCCAATTGTTGCCGTGTCTCAGGTCATGTGATCAAAATTTGTAACTTTTCCTGCCAGCTTCTCACCGGCAAAGTGAAAGGGGAAGCCTGGAGGCCTTGCCAGCCATGGTTATGTGAGGTTCTCATGATAGTGCACAATTTGCTTAACAATGGCAACTGGAAACGCTGGCACTGCTGTTATAAATTGGCACGGTCACATCATGTTGTGCTTAAGGACAGTGCTGATTAGCAATGAAGTTTCTAGTCCCAATTACCATTGTTAAGCAAGAATATCCGTAACCTCATAATCATTAGCATTGCTGAGGCCAATAAAAGAAGAAGTCTAAGTAACTGGAGGATCAAACCCTGATGAAGACACAATCAGCACACCCACAAATTGTTTTGTAACCCCTTTCTTCCTGCTTTGAAATAGAAATGAAGGATCTTTTGACAGGATAGATAATAGAAGACAGAGCATGAGAGGGAAAAATAATACACGAGGAAGGGGGAAAATGTACCTCGGACACGTGCTTTCTCTGATTTTATCTATTCTTATTATCATCTAAGAGATGTGTCTCTGTAGTTCCTTAAAATTCCTAGCCCCCTAAAAATTGTGCATCCACATCCTAGTGTAATGGAGAGCACTGTTTTTACATGCAAGGAAACTATAGAGATTCCTAGTTGTGTGCACTTATTCATTCACATATACGCGTGCGTTCCTTTTTTTCACATATAGACATTCATCATTCTGCCTCTTTTACCCCTTTTGCTTCTTGAAGCATACTGGTGATTGCCGGTTTCTGGAATGTTTGATTTCCTGCCACGAACGGCAGCAGAAAACCAATCAGCAATTACCTTTAAGCTCTTTATGGCTCTTTAGCCCACAGTTCTTGTGGGCGACGGTCATATACATCCTCTAAGACACTGCTCTAAGATGTAAGATTGTTCGCCTACAGTTTAGCTTATTAATCAGGAAGAAAGCTGGGATGAGGCTAGAAAAAGCAAACTTCATAAAGTTGCTGCTTGAACTATTAGCCCCCAAGAAGCAAGAACAGTGCCCCATATTAATGACCTCTGTTGATTTCAATTGCTTTCGCTCTCCTGCAAATGAACTAGAATTACTTCTAGTTTTTAGAGGAATAACTTAATCACCACGGTTATTAAAGCTATTGATTTGTTTTAAAGAAGAGATAACATCACTCCCAGGCTCCATAAATCACATTTCCTTGATTGTGGCAGGATTCACATTTTCAAATTAACAGAACCGTATTAAGAGCAAATAGAGGGGTGATGTTGCGGATATCCAGTTAAGCTCAGAATAATTCACTTTCACAAAGTTCTTCTCTTTTTCTCCATTTCCTCCCATAACCACTATCCCAGTTTTACTCCTGCCAAGAATAATGGATGATACTCTCACCGTCAAGTGGCCTTCATGATGATCAGGGAAATGTATGAATAAGTACTCGGTGGCCACCAACTGCATTATGGAATCACCCAAAAACTCCATCCTCTGATTATGGCCCCTGAAGCATGAGATTAAAGGAAGGAAGAGATTATACAGAGAAGGGAACAACACTACCTTGGTTTAGAGAGCTGGATATTTTTAAAAAGGCAGAACAATACGCTGCTGATCGTATCAGACAATACAATGTATTTGTATTTGCTAAGTATGGGTATTTGTGGGAGAGGAAAGGGGAGGCAAGTGACAAAACTTATTTAATGTCACCAAGTAAATGTTATGATTATGCATGTAATTGCTGCATTTATGGGATGCCACTGTGCACAAAATGTCATTTTTCAGGTTGCTGCAAATCCCACCACTGCCGGGTAAGACAAAATAATGCTTTTACGGTGTCAGAAATAATAAGGGGGAAACCACTATAAATTTAGCTATGAATCACTTTATGAAAACATAAACTGTAGGAATTGAGGGGATAACATCAAATGTCCCTGTGAAAGAACATTTGTTTGACTATGGTTCTGCATAAGTAAAAAAAAAAAAAAAAACACAAGCTCTGGATACTTTCAGCTATGGTTCTTCTGCACAAATCGGGTGATTTGATCTTTGCTTAATTCGAATGAAAAGACAATTTTTTGTAGCTAGTTAAAAACAGAAGAGATGATTCAACCTATGTTAGGGTCAGAAGCAAACTTTGGGTAGTTAAGCATCTCAATAAGCAAGAATGTTGTTTCTTGTCCTTCAATATTTATGTGATAAAATCTCAACTAATCTGGAACAAACAAATCTGGCAAACCATAGATGCTTTGATGGACCTCTAAGGCCAGAGCTTTTGAAAAATCTGAACTGGGAAAACAGTTGTAGATCAGCATCAGCCCAATCTCTTTTCCTGGAGAAGAACAGCCACTCAGCCTTCCTGCAGAAAGAAAGTGCAAGAGAGAGAGAGAGAGAGAAAAAGTCTCACAGCGTCAGATGGTTAAATCCAACTGTTCTCAAAGTGAAAGCCCGCGCCAAGAGGCGAACGTGAGTAAAAATTACTCCAATAGCATCCTCAAAGTCAGTCAATTTCTGGAGGACAGGAGACGTCTCAATCAGCTGTCTGTCAGTGTTAGATTCTTGCAGCTGTAAGTCAATATTAAACAATGAGGACAACAAATTAGTTTAAGAGGAGAAACTTAAGAGCTGAATTCAGAAAGCAAGGGAAGAAGCTTGATTAGGTACTTTACATTTTACTTTGGTAATATGAATCTTAATCACCACACAGCAGACACTTTGGTAGCTTGCAATGCTATCCTAATAATACACCATCAGCCAAAGATCTACATTTCGTAGGTTCCAGGACTCGTGTCTTCTCTGCTGTGGCCCCCGTCTAAAGGAACATCCTTCCTCCTGAAATTAGGTTAGTTCCATCCCTTTTGATATTCTGGAAGGCCCTCAAGATCTGGTTATTAGGGTTTCGACAGAACTGGGGACTTGACTAGATGGCTCCATTGTTGAGGGGGGCATTTTTTATTCTCCCTTCATTTTGGAGATTTAAGATATATATTACTACCGTTTTTGCATTTGTATTCGTTATTATGTTTTTATCCATGGTTACGCACTAACCAGAATCACCTTCAGTGAAATGGGTGGCAACATAAATTTGATTAATAAATTTTTAAAAAATCAACAATAATGCATGAAGTGAGCATGAAGCTCTTTTTAATGGCAAACTCTAAAGAATGCTATCGCCATCACAAAAATCAATCCATTAATCAATCAATCAATCAAGGTTCAGGATCATCGGGGGTTTTTTCTCCTATGTAGCAATCTTGTTTAATTTTACTATGCTTTATTAAACAAATACTAAAGGTTTCCTACAACTATTTCCCCCAGTCTTATTCACTCCATATTTATTGGACTTCAGCTCTTATAACTGATGGACAGCTCAGCTTTCCAAGTTCCTGGAAGGACGCAGGAGGTCATCCAGTGAAGTCACCTGGAGGTGAAAAACCAATATTTTCTAGCTCTTTTTTGGGGGGGTAGTTTGAGAAAAGATTGTAAAGATGGGAATCAGGAGGCCCCTGTTAAGCAAACAATTCAATCCTTACTTTTAATGCCCTTCAAAAATGGCCTTTGCCAATATTCAAACTAATTTGAGGCCACTGGAGGGTTAGGCAGAAATTAAAGAGGAGGAAATAGGAAGAGCATACCTCTCCTTTTCTTTCTGCACCCTAAAGCCACAAAAGGTGTCCTTAAAAAATGAAGTTGGGTTGAAGGTCAGTTCAATTTTGTTCAGTTGATGAGGAGGAAAGGAATATAATGTATCCTTTGTTCCCATTCCCACCCCAATTCTCAGTTAAAATCACTCAATTCTCTTTATTTCGGTTATCAACCAGCAGTGGATTAAAACACAAATAAAATTCCATCCTCTAACTAGTACAATTTGGTCACATTTCAGCAGCACAATATCATCGTTCTAGACATGAATCATGAAGGGCTATCTGAAAGATACATTGGAGAAAGAATGACTAAATGCGGACTCTGCACCATAAATTTAATCCGAAATGCATTTTGATACGCTAACTAGCAGCATATAGCTGACCTTGAAATGCTAAGCAGAATCGGACCGGGTTAGTAGTTGGATGGGAGATCCCCCCAAAACTCAGGGAAGATGAGAAAAGGCTCATGGAACAAAGCAATAACCAGATGCTGTTATGGTGTTGCCATGAGAACTACACAGCAGTGACTGTGAAGTCAACCAGTCAAGCTCAGTCTGAAGGAGATTTTAATCTAGCTTTGAATATAGGATGATTCAGTAACCTACAAACATGTATAAACATAATAGTTCCAAGAGTTCTCAAAAAAATAATAATTCAGGATTCTCATGTGTTCCAGGTCTGTAATTTTATTGATAATTGCAGAGGTCCTATTCTCTATTCCTTATAAATATTGTACATTTTTAGCTATTGCCAAGTTTTATTACCTCTCCCAGCTGATTTTTTTTTCTTTCAGCGATGTTGTTAACTATGTTATCTATATATTCTATTTTTTTCCAGTGGCCCAGGGATTACCTGCATGCTGAATTTTTTTAAAGATATAAATGTAATCAATGAATCTCTCCATTTTTTCCCTATAAAAACGTATTTCAAAAGGTTTTATTCCACTGTAGAATCCTCTGCCTGTTTTCTTTAATCTAATATTTTCCCATTAAATTATTTTAGCTGGAAGCTAGCAAGAATGCTCGCTGAAAGTGTGAAAATAGGATGCTCAAACTTGGGGATATTGCAGGAACTTAATTACATTTTTTTTATAGGCCTTGTTCCACTTTTGTTAAAATTAGCTTTTCTAAGGGCAAAACCAGAATGTGGGGGATGTTTCAGCCAGTGGTGTGATTTTTTACAAAAGTATCAGAGATAAACAATGCAATGCTCCAATAAATGATAGGACTTACCCATCTTTATAGCACATTAGCAACATTCTGTTTACAGTGCATTTAGGTATTCATATGTAAACCATAGAAATAAAACTTTTAGGAGCAGCAATCATGACAAAGATTGATAGACAAAAATTCATTCTTTTCTTTTACTTTTCCTTACTTTTAACATCTATTTTGCCTTATTCAACTTCCGGAAAAAAAACCCACTTAAGTATTCATACCATAACTGTGAATAACATACTCCCATTTATATCTTGTATCTTTCTGCCCAGGGATACCAAAATTGCATATGATTGGCCATCAGAGAGGAGTCCATTAAAGAACATTTCCCCCAAAATTCTAAGAGCTTTGGAAAGAAGTGCTCTTATTCTATCTTTAATTCAATATATGGGAAGACACAGGGGTGAAATGCTCCCAGTTTGGATTGGATCGCCCGATCAGGTAGCGATGGAGGCGGGTGGTTCGGAGAACCGGTAGCAAAAATTCCAGCCCCCCCTCCCCATGCCCAGCTGAGCCACACAATCATCAGAGGCTTTTTTTTTTTACTTTTAAAAGCATTTTTTCTACAACCTCTTCGGCCGAAAAAATGCTTTTAAAAGTAAAAAAAAAAAAAAAGCCTCTGATGATCGCGCGGCTCAGCTGGGATTTTCAAAGGTTTTTAAAAGAAAAAAAGCCTCTGATGATCAGGCAACTCAGCTTGGATCGTCAGAGGCATTTAAAAGAAAAAAGGCTTTTTTTCTTTTAAATGCCTCTGACGATCCAAGCTGAGTTGCCTGATCGTCAGAGGCATTTAAAAGAAAAAAAGCCTCTGCCGATCAGGCAACTCAGCTGGGATTGTCAGAGCCTTTTGAAAGCATTTTTTTACAACCTCTTCGCCGAAGAGGTTGTAGAAAAAATGGTTTTAAAAGTTAAAAAAAAATGGCCACGCCCACCCAGTCACATTACCCCCCACCCACCCACCAAGCCACACCCACAGAACTGGTAGTAACAAATTTTAGATTTCACCACTGGGAAGATATATTTTTTTTCTTGCATGCCTTGGAGATGAAGGAAGAATCAACCTTCCCAGGAGATGATTAGGGAATAAATTCCTTCATGAAGACATGTTGCTAGCTCAGAAAAGAACCTTCTGCAGAGAGCTGCTTTCTATCTGGTTCTTGTTTTAGCAGAAGAAAGTTCCAGCTGAGATGCTGACAGTCTTCTTGAACCCCCAGAGGAATCAGGTGACATGAAAAGGCCACAAAGGTGCCCTGCCTCCATGAGGCTTTGAAATTTGTTGCATTTTTCCATCCCGAGATAGTCTCACGGTGAGCAAAGTTGCCAGCTTATTCTCTCCCCAGTGCCACCAAGCTGGTGATCTTCCACATGGCTGCCCTGTGACTGACATCTCCTTGCCCAATTACTGCCTGTCTCTTCTAAAATTCTTGCCTGCCTTTAAGCCCAAGCGCTTGACACTTATTAGCTACAAAAATTCACAAAGGCCACGTGTGCATGTGAAATGCTCAAAGATGTCAACACAGCCAAAGACCAATAAAAGGCATCCTTAAACTGTTCTGAAATTCGTTAGTGAAAAGGGGAACACTTACTTGCAGAGGGTGTAGCGGATAATTAAGCCATACTTCCCGCAGGTCCTGCAAATGTAGAGAGATGCTTTTAAAGCTCAAGGGAACCGTTTAACAAGTTCCACATTGCTAAATAAAATGTCATTCTGCAACAGATTGAAATGGCTTAAGATGCTGACTCGGCTTCTTGCAAATTCAATAGTGCTGGCAAACTCATTTTTAAAAAGCAGGCATTCTTTGTTCAAACTGCCTGTAGTGCTTCCATTTAGTTCATGTCAATTAGGTGGATGGAGAACACACACCGTTCAGGAACTACATAATGGGTTCCTTTTTTTTTTTTTTTTTTTTTGCTTAAAGTTCTGTAACTAAAAATTCAGGAGTTTCATTCCAGCCAAAGGAAAGGAAAGGAAAGGAAAGGAAAGAAGGAAAACATCAAGACAAATTAACCAAAGGTGAACGTGGAGCACAATTATATTTTGCACATAACCCCACCTGCATGAGACCAAAAGCTTACAATAAATAAACACTATACATGTTGGTCGTTCCTGCCAATACTTCTCTTGCAACATACAGGTAGTCCTCAACTTACAACAGTCCGTTTAGTGACCGTTCAAAGTTACGACAACATGGAAAAAAGTGACCTTTTTATGACTTATTTTTCACACTTATGACCACTGCAGCATCCCCATGGTCATGCGATTTACATTCGGACGCTTGACAATTGATTCATATTTATGACAGTTGCAGTGTCCTGGGGTCATGTGATGATCATACTTTGAGACCTTCTGACCATGGGGAAGCCAGTTTCATTTAACTACCGTGTTATTAATTTAACAAATGCAGCTCCATTCTCTCAACAAATGGAGCATGAAAAGTCATAAAATGGGGTCAAACTCATTTAACAGACGTCTCACTTGGCAACATAAATTCTGGGCTCCATTGTGGTCGTAAGTTGAGGACTGCCTGTACTTGGCCTGCAATTTGCACTAGAGAAGTGAAAGGGTTGAGGGAAGGCATTCATCCCTTCCTTTATTCACTGTTAAGTTCCCTACATCTTCGCTCAGCTGCATTTCCACAATCACCAAGATGCCTGTACACATCAGGAGATTTCCATACTGATGGTTGAAAATATAACTTTTTTTAAAAAAATCAACTTTTATTGGTTTTTTTCACTCCCCCACATTCACCCACATCTTTTTGAACAGAGTATTGGCCATATCTTATCTTATACAATTTATAAATTCAAATACATTTTACTCAATTACCATTGTTGCCACAATTTTCTTTTTTCCCCTTTTTTTAATCATATCTCAATATTTCTTTGCTTACTTATATAAACAACATCTTCGTTCACCCTCAAATTCTAATTTTCCTGCTTATTCATATTTATTCTCTTTTATTTTTTAACCATTCATTCTTTATCTTAGTATATTTATATATGTTCGGGGTTGCCTTTCTTCCATTTCATCTTTTTTGTTGTACAGCAATCTTTCTTCTCAATCCTGCCATTTCCCTCTCTTCTTTCCTTCTTACTTTCTTTTTCCCTCCTCTCCTGCTCCTCTCTACTTCCTCTTCCTTTCTCCTTCTCCTCCTTTCTTCCTCCCTGTCTAGCCCTCTCTCCTATTCTGATTTCCCCTCTCTTCCATCTCTCTACTCTACCCTGGCTTAGAGTTTCTGATTTTCTCAGAGCCAGCAACCTGTGATGTTTTCTTCTCCTAAATATTACCTTTCCAGCAGGAATTCAAGGGATGGCCAATCAACTTCATGACCGACTTTGGACTAAGAAATAAGTGCTCAAAATCATCCAGTGAACTTCCAGGGCTACAGAGGATCCTGAACCAGCTTCCACAGCTTATTGCTATCTCACATTGGTCTCATTCACTTTTTCCTTCTCCTCATTTGTTCTCTTTTCCCCTATGTTCTCTTCAGCCCTGTCAATCAGTTTTTGTCCCCATCAATCCTCAAATAAATTATGTCAGACATGTGAAAGAAAGTCTGGATACCAGACTTTGCACGCTCCTTCTGAGCAAGATAATAGAAACTTGCGACAGAGTAGTCTTTTCTGGCACCTTGTCTTTACAGCCGAAAACCAGGCATGTCCGTAATTACAATAATCTTTTACTTTATTTAGCTAGATCAAGGCATTATATTCTGAGAGGCAGGATTCTTTTCAATTTTCCTCTGAAGCACTTTGATTTAAAGCACTAGAGAAAAGCAGAAAACACGGTGCGAGCTATAATCAAGGCAGAAATGAAGTCATACCTTGTCGTTAAAGAGCAGGCGTCCAAACAATTGTTTGGCTTCTTCCAGACTTCCCTCCAGGTAAACTGCCCCTGTGCGGGAGAATGTGCCGAAGATTAAAGCCTACATTTAGACCCACTTAAAGAAGCAAGTTGCAAACTTGAGGCTGCTAACACGTGTGCTGCAGTTTCACTTACCTATAAATTTAGGAGATAAGGGGCTGTTTCGTATTCATCTCACTAATAATAGCGAGAAAGGGAAAAAGGTTGGCAGCAACTAGGTCTCACCTATGTATGAGATCTGCATCCACAGTGATTTTTGCCACATGTAAGTGGCAAAAATAGAACAAGCATCCATGAACAGTTGCTGTCTTGTTCAATTCATATGCAAATTCCCTTAAATGTATGGCAAACTCTTTTCTTTGCAGGGAAAAAGATTTTTGCTTTTTCATTTCCCTGCAAAGCAACTAGCTTAAACCAGAGCTTCAAAAGTAAACAAGTCCCTGTCGAACAGATAACCCCTCTGGATCAGGGGTGGTATTCACTTACCTTGCTACCGGTCCGCAAATGGGAGCGCGCTTGCGCCCTCGTTACGCTCACGCACACCTTATCCATGCATGCACAGAGCCTTCTGCACATGCGCAGAAGATCAAAAAAGGGATATGATGATGTCCGGGCAGGTGGGCGGAGCCTGCCGCTGGTGTACCCGGATCACGCAATCCGGATAGAACTCACTGAATTTCACCACTACTCTGGATTCATCTACTTATATTTCAGTTCTTTAATTTCTTATTAAAATCCTATATAAATTTGTTTAGAATAAAAAGGCAATGTCAAATCAATTGTTCATTGTTGCCAGGAAAAGTACCTTAACATGATTTTGATTTTGAAGGAACAAGTACAGATTAGGCAAAACCTGGTTCAAAAACAGTAAATGTGAGAGGGACTAAATAAATCGTGGACCATCACTTAAACACGACCCAGCAGTGTGCGGCAGCAGCCCAAAAAAGATAATATAATTTTTGGTTGTGTAAACAGATGCATAGAATCAAAATCACATGAAGTATTAATAGGGCTTTATAAATCCTTAGTAAGACCACACCTGGAATTGGTCACCACATTACAAAAAAAGATGTTGAGACTTTGGAAAAAGTGCAAAGAAGAGCAATTAAGATGATTAAGGGCCAGGAGACAAAAACATCTGAAGAACAGTTGCACGAATTAGGTACGGCCAGTCTAGAGAAAAGAAGGATTAGGGATGACATGATAGCAGTATTCCAGTATTTCAGGGGCTACCAGAAAGAAGAGGGGGTCCATTTATTTTCCAAAGCACCAGAAGGGAAGATAAGAAACAACGGATGGAAACTAATCAAGGAGAGAAGCAACCTAGTATTAATGAGAAACATTCTAATAGTTATGACAATTAACCAGTGGAACAGCTAGCTTCAGACGTTGTAGGTGCTTCATCACTGGAGGTTTTTAAGAAACATCTGGATAGTCATCTGTCTGAAATGGTATAAGATCTCCTGCTTGAGCAGGGGAGTTGGATTAGAAGACCTCCAAGGTCCCTTCCAGCTCTATTCTGATTGATTGATTTGAGAGACATTTTGCATTTATATTTTCCCATGCTCATGTTAGCCCCTAGTTGAATTTCACATACCGTATTTTCCGGCGTATAAGACGACTGGGCATATAAGACGACCCCCAACTTTTCCTGTTAAAATATAGGGTTTGGGCTATACTTGCCATATAAGACTGCCCCTCTTCCAATGCACACCAAATAAAAATTAAAAAACATCAACTGGCTCAACCTACAATGTAAAAGCAGCTGTGCTAGACCCAAAATGGACCCTGTAACAAGCAGGAATCTCACACAGCCACAAAAAGCCCCCCAAAAAAACTTTCACACTCTAAACACACACAACACAACACAACTGGCTCACCCACAATGTAAAAGCAGCTGTGCTAGACCCAAAATGGCCCCTGCAACAAGCAGGAACCTCACACAGCCACAAAAAGTCCAAAAAACCAACTTTCACACTTTACACACACAAAATTCCACATACAGCTTTGTGAGATTTTGTGTGTTTGTGTAGTTGGAGTGAAACACTACAGAAACACACTAAATCTCAGAAAGCTGCACAAATATTATTTTATTTTATTTTATTTTTATTTTTATATGAAAGCTAAATTTAAAACTTCCTAAACGGCTTCCTAAATGGCTAGGTCTAAAAAAGAACAACTAAAAAAACCCCAATTGACTATTTTTTTTAAAGCTCCCAAAGAGGAAAAAAACTTACCCAATAGAACAGGGGTCTCCAACCTTGGCAACTTTAAGACTTGTAGACTTCAACTCCCAGAATTCCTCAGCCAGCTTTGCTTTGCTGGCTGAGGAATTCTGGGAGTTGAAGTCCACAACTAACTCCTTGCTTGATTGCAGGCAGGGAGTTGCTTGCTTGCCTGAATAGATTCAAGCAAGCAAAGCAAGGCAAGCGTTGCGATTAGCAGCTGAGGTAAGCAAGCTGGAGGGGGAAAACTTTTTCCCTTTTACATGGCTCTGGCCATCCCAGCTGAGTTGCAGGGAACTCAGCTGGGATGGGATCGACCGTCAGAACTGGGACCGTCAGAGCCATGGTTCTGGCGATCCCAGCTGAGTTGCAGGGAACTCAGCTGGGATCGTCAGAGCTGGGATCCTCAGAGTAAAAGGTAAAAAACTTTTTCCCTTTTACGTGGTTTCTGGCGATCCCAGCTGGGATCGTCAGAGCTGGGATCCTCAGAGTAAAAGGTAAAAAACTTTTTCCCTTTTACGTGGTTTCTGGCGATCCCAGCTGAGTTGCAGGGAACTCAGCTGGGATTGTCAGAGCTGGGATCGCCAGAGCTGGGATCGCCAGAGCCATTTAAGGCTCGTCAGAGCCTTTCGGGCTGGTCTGCCTGGTTACAGGAGAACTACACCCGGCGTATAAGACGACCCCCGACTTTTGAGAAGATTTTCATGTGTTAAAAAGTCGTCTTATACGCCGGAAAATACGGTATTTCTTTTTTGGTTAACTACAGTACTTATTTTAATAAGACAAAGGGCAACTGGTTGGGAATTCTTGGAGATATAAGACACACAGGGTCACCAAGCTTGGGAGGCAAATCCTCACTTATGCTCTGCATAATAGAATAGCATATGCTTGATTACAAAATGGGACCACTGACTTATATACAAAATGGGGATAACTGAACTAGTCCCACCCCTTATTTCACACACTGAATGCACAACTCAATCATCACTGGTGGAGACTGTCTTTTTCATGCAAGGAATCTTCAACAATGTGGATAGCCTCCCTGGACAGAATAGTTTGTTCCCTGTTGACAGTTGTCGTTTCCTGTGGTAGATAATAAAGATAAAGAAGGAGGCAGCTTCCTTAGTTACGGTTAGGCCATTGCCCCTCAGCTCTGAATGGACCCCATCTCATTATTTGGATCTGACTGGCTTCACTCTTGTGAAAAATAAGGCAATCCCAGTTCTGAAAAAGCAAAAGTTACAAAAGCAAATCCCGCTGCTAATGCATTTTCAGCAAAACCAAACATAATTCAGACCTTTCTCAAAAACTTTGAATTCAGCTGTTCCTCTTAGGTAAGAGCAAACAGGGGACAAATGCCTGCCTGCCTACCTACCTATTAACTATCATTTGTATCCCTATCTATCTATCTATCTATCTATCTATCTATCTATCTATCTCTCTATCTATCTATCTATCTATCATCTATCTATCATCTATCAATCTATCATCTATCTACCTACCTATATATCTACCTACCTACCTGTTGTTGTTGTTAGTCGTGAAGTCGTGTCTGACCCATAGCGACCCCATGTACAACGTTACTCCAGGCCTTCCTGTCCTCTACCATCCTCTGGAGTCCATTTAAGCTCACACCTACTGCTTCACTCCATCCAGCCACCTCATTCTCTGTTGTCCCCTTCTTCTTTTGCCCTCAATCTTTCCCAGCATTAGGCTCTTCTCCAGTGAGTCCTTCCTTCTCATTAGGTGGCCAAAGTATTTGAGTTTCATCTTCAGGATCTGGCCTTCTAAAGAGCAGTCAGGGTTGATCTCCTCTAGGACTGACTGGTTTGATCGCCTTGCAGTCCAAGGGACTCGCAGGAGTCTTCTCCAGCACCATAGTTCAAAGGCCTCAATTCTTTGGCGCTCAACCTTCCTTATGGTCCAACTTTCATAGCCATACATTGCAACTGGGAAAACCATAGCCTTGACTATACGCACTTTTGTTGGCAGAATGATGTATCTGTTTTTTAGTATGTTGTCTAGATTTGTCATAGCTTTCCTCCCCAGGACCAAGTGTCTTTTAATTTCTTGGCTGCAGTCCCCAACTGTGGAGCCCAGGAAAATCTGCCTACCTACCAGGGGTGAAATGCTTCCGGTTGGAACCGGATCACCTGATCCGGTAGCGATGGCGCCGGATGGTTCGGAGAACTGGTAGCAAAAATCCCTTCCCCCCCCCAATGCCCAGCTGAGCCGTGCGATCATCAGAGGGGTCTTTTTTTTTTTTTACTTTTAAAAGCATTTTTTCTTCGGCCGAAAAAATGCTTTTAAAAGAAAACAGAAGCTTCTAATGATCAGACAACTCAGCTGGGATCGTCAGAGCCTTTTAAAATAATTTTTTTCATCCGAAGAGGCTGTAGAAAAAATACTTTTAAAAGTAAAAAAAAAAAAAAGTTGGCCACACCCACCCAGTCATATTACCCCCCACCAAGCCTCGTCCACAGAACTGGTAGTAACAAATTTTACATTTCACCACTGCTACCGACCTACCTATCTATTAACTATCATCTGTATCTCTCTCTCTCTCTCTCCCTCTCTCTCTCTCTCCCCCTCCCTCCCTCCCTCTCTCTCTCATATCTATCCCGCCCAGAGACCCCACCGCCATACCTCTACTATTTCCAAAACCTGATTTATTATACCAATTAATAGCACTATTAGAGAAAACTCAATCCCCCATTTCATTTCATCTGAAAAACTGAAGAATTTGATTTATACCAGAGATATATCTCTTTGGTTATACATGTTTGCCATTCTAATATTCCCCCTCCTTTTCGACATTAAACACCAAAACAGTGTGAAGAGGCAAGCTGAGTTAAGATGGATGGCTTTCCCCTCTTATTTTGATCTGATGAAACACAATGTAGCCTGAGGCAGAACCCTTATGGCTGTTACGTTGTTTGAAAAAAATAAAAAGATGAGGGGGAAAAAAGACCCAGAATATATTTTTGCAGGCAAGCTAAAATGCATGA
Source organism: Pantherophis guttatus (assembly GCF_059756535.1). Lineage (NCBI taxonomy): Eukaryota > Metazoa > Chordata > Lepidosauria > Squamata > Colubridae > Pantherophis > Pantherophis guttatus. The sequence continues at coordinate 139,982,278 of NC_142065.1, forward strand.
GAAAGAGACAAGAAATCCAATAATAATCTCACTGCTTGTACCCCAACCCCTTAGAGGAGAAATCATGCTGAACTGAGAGCAGGGAAGGGAAAAAATAAAAGATAGATCCGGATGTATTGTCAGATCTCCCTGTGACTCACAGTTAAGCAGTGAAGGTTTCAGACTTCCAATTGCTTAATAATAGGAACAACAAAACGGCTCTTTCCTCAGCCCCAAAATTATAATGCTAAAATAAAGTCTTTGCTAACTAGGAATCAATTTTGGCTGCAACACTGTGACTGTAATTCTGGCATTCCAGCAAGTTTTTGAGCCCAGAGTTTATCTATATATGACTATGTTCTTATGTCACATTATGCTTTGGCTTGTATTAATAATAGTTCCAATAAGCCATGCTGGTTTGGTTCACATATGATGCTAAGGGGTGGGTTTTTCCAAGGAAAATGAGCAAACATGTTCTTTACTGTTGGCTGCTTCGTATATATACCCATAACTGAAAAGGCAGATCTATCTGTTGAAATATAACTTGGTCATAGTCAGACACAACTTGATTTTGCTGCTAAGATCAATTCCCTGTTGTCACAGAGATCGATCAATCAAAAGGAGAGTTAAGACCCAAAGCCAGAAATAAGTAGAGGTAGATGCATATAAAACAATCAAACTCAATTTCTTCTGCTGTTTAAGAGATATATTCTATTTTCAACCCTAGGAGCCTATACAGTAGAGTATGAGACACAAAATATGGCTCCTGGATCAGTTCATCACAGCCATTAGAGCTCCTGAACAAATGTCAGTGAAATTGGCAACAAACTGCTCAATTGACCAGAAAAGTGGGAGCAGAAATTGGTCAATCAAATAAATAGGTACTTATTTTTGGCTGGTGATCACCTAGGTTATATATTTCAAAAGACCTATCATCCCTCTCAAAAATAAAAAAATAAAAAATAAATATCCACCCACATTCCAGAATGAGAACATTGCAAACTCCCCTCAACACACCAAGACATTCTGCCCCTGCCTATTTGCATGAAATAATTCCAATTCTACTGGGCCAACGAAATTATTAATAATCCTTTAAAGTATGGCAGCCAAAAGATTGCTTATGTAGGAGAGAGCTTTACATGCTGCCACTTTCTGAATCTCATCATCCAAAATCTGCCATAATATTTTAGGGAGGAAGGAGTTTATTAGGCTCCTAGGTAGCTGTAGCTGGATCTCAGAATGAGTTATCAGATGGACTAAGCCCAGTTTGTAGCCACTTCTCTCTTTTTATGATGACTGATTTGTAATTATAGGGGGGAGGGGGTTGCATCCTATACTCCTAGTCTCCTCATATGTTTTTCTTTTGCTTGCTGGTAATCATTAGGATCTCATTTCCTAACAATGCTTCTATCAGGTTACGATGTCGTAACCTTCTACATTAATCTAGTTTCTGTTCATTATGCTGCATCTTTCATTTTCTTGTGTTTTATTAGATTGTTCTTTAGCAGATCATAAAGCTGCTGTACTTAATAATCTTGCTATCTCTTATTTTTCTGGTTTTCTTCTTACTGAAACAAGCCCAGCCCATTTTTGGAGTTTTGTGTGACATATGTCCAATTTGCTTTTTTTCCTCCCTTTTTTGGTTTTGTTCCAATACACACAAAGGGAATAAACATGTGTATAGCAAAACATGTGTTACTGCAATACTTTTCTGTGAAAAATACTTCATTTTCTGGAAAAATTTCAGGGGTGCCAACATTTATGGCCATCACTGTATACTAACTCACACACAATGTGTAATACAGGGTAGGAGACACTTTACGTGAAATTGGTTTCGGGAAGGAGAAAGATTCAGAGGTACAATAGCATTGAGAACATTCTGGATTGGGTTTCTCTACTTTGTATTTCAAATCAGCTGTTCAAACACCAACAGCAGGGGTGCCAAACGTGTGGCCCGGATGTGTCACACACTGGCCATGCCCCATTTTAGCGAAGGGGCAAAAAAATTGTGATACATCACATGACGACAATGTGACGCCGCAAGTTTGACACCCCTGACCAACAGGGGGATTGAGATATATTTGACATAGGTACTTCACATTTCTATTTCTCCAGTAGAACCATCAATCTCTTGGGAGATTGATAGCCCTATGAAATGATGTTATAGATATTGCCATCTAGAAGTTGTCCAGATAATAATAATAATAAATCAGTAATCCTATTGGAAGCATTACATAGCAAATAACAGAAACTATGAGATGTATCCTGACCTATGTTCAAGAAGCTGTTGCTTCTTGATTGTTATCTGGTAAAGCCAGCAGACCATTCACTATTCACTGTCTGAAACAACCCTGCATTCAATAGGATTATGACAGCAGCAATCCCCAGGCTGGTTACTGAAGAATGATAACGGTAGACCACTGTTTCTTAACTTCGGCAAATTTAAGATATATGAACTTCAACTCCCAGAATTTCCCAGCCAGAAAAAGACTCCACTCATAATCTCTATGTAATCATCTTTTTGAATTGGAAGGATACCTAAGATCTCTTCTGAGTTTATATTGGATATATCTGCACTTCAGGTTGGCCACACTTGTCATAGAGCATCAAGAATGCAAAATAAAGAGGGGGGGAGGAGGGAGAGATAAACAAGAGCCAAATTAGAAGCAAGCAAAACACCACAGAATTCCATACTTAGAATCAGGGAATGGGAATACAAATACTCAACTGATCAAACTTACAGCGTAATAGAATTGGATGAAATATATACAGTAGCAATGAGAAAAAAAACATTGAGGGATATTAAAATGCTGAGATCAGTAAGAGTTAGTGCTACAAAAAAGGGAAAAAAAGATGTAATAATTTAAAAGTTATGTAGAAGAAGAAATAGATAAAGAATTACAAAAAAATAAAATCAAAGGATGAACCAAGAAGCAGTTTCAAATGAATCGTATTCCTCAACTTGAAAACATCCATGGCGAAAAAGATAAAAGTGAGGCACATTTTTAACTGGGAAGATGTGGGGAATGGAAACATAATGATCTTATTTATATGAATACAGTCATTAACGGAAAAACATGAAAGAAAGTTCACAGGAAATAAAGAGGGAGTCAAGAACAAAGGTTATGGAAAGCGTTAGAAAATAAAATGGAAATACTAATGGAAAGAAAGTAATGTTTAGAGAGTTAACATCTGGATTTTTGTTTGATTTGGTTTTATTTTTTAAAAAAATGCACAGTGTGAATACACAAAAAGTGTATGTGGTTAGCAATATACAACGCAATCACAGGTCCCAAAAGCAAGAAGTCGAATGAGGATTTGGGGATTTATTGAAGAAAAGAATAATTATGGCTGCTTTCAGTTACATTAATATGCTTTACTGCCTTCCTTGAACTGAGAAGAAAGCATATTGACATAAATGGAGCTATCACCATTGCCTACCTCAGTGGTTCTCAACCTTCGCAACTTTAAGATGTATGGACTTCAACTCCCAGAATTGGCATGCTGGCTAGGGAATTTGGGCAGTTGAACAGCATACATGCTTTATGTTCGATTCTTGGTGTTGCAATGACAGATGTGATCAACCTGAAGTGCAGATTTAATCAAAGCCTGGAAGAGTTCTTAGGTATTCCTCCAATTCATGGAGACTAGGAGTGCAGTCTTTTTCTGCTAGGTTGAAGAGAGACCAGTTTTCTCTACCCCAGCAAGAAAAACCTCTCTCTCTCTCTCTCTCTCTCTCTGTGTGTGTGCGTGTGTGTGTGTGCGTGTGTGCGTGCGCGTGTGTGTTATAGCAATAGCACTTATATACTGCTCCATAGTGTTTTACAACACACTGGGTGGTTTATAAATGTCAGCATATTGTCCCCAACACTCTGGGTCCTCTTTTTATCAACCTCAGAAGGATGGAATATTGAGTGGGTCAGGGTCGAACTCCTGGCTGTGGACAGAGTTAGCTTGCAATGCTGCATTCTAACCACTACGTCACCACTAAATCATATCTATACGCACACGTACATGTATGAATATATACATGTTCATACATACATGTATGTATGTGTGTGTGTACAAAGGCATGAATATGTGCACATACTCTGCATTCTTCTCATAACTATCTTCTCCTACATCATAAGGATGTTCCACCACCCCCATGTGCCAAACATCATTGGTTATTAACACCATCCCAAAAGGCCATCAAAACTGGAGAACCACTAACAATCAAACCCATATTTACAGGGCACTCCAAGTATACCTATCCAGAAATTCTACTGTTTCTCTCAGGTAAGTGGGTAATGGCCTGTTCTTGTTCTTTTTTTTTCTGAGATATTTTAGTCCTTGTCCCTCTGAAACTCAAAATGTATCATTTGTTCCATTTTCTCTCCTATTATATCTCATTTTGGGATGACATGTCTCTTGATGTTGTAATACCTGAACCAGTTTTTATTTTTAAATTGCTTCTCAAGATGCATTTGTACTCTCTGGCCCTTTACCCATTAGCTAATTTTCTTCCATTCCCTTTCTATTATGTTTCCTTTCCTTTGCTATTTTTCTTTGTTCATGAGATTATAAGCCATCAGACAACACTTGCTGATTTTTACCTGCTGCATAGCATTTGTTTTGAAAGCACTTTAGAAATTATATTATTACACATAATAATAAATCTTAAACATTAGGTTCACACCCTAGAAAGTGCACACAGGATGGTAGCCTTAGTCCCACCAGGGCAATTTATTTTAAAAAGGATTCAGTTCAGCATAAATGCTGTCATCATCTCATATTTAACACTTGCTCATACAGCAGAAGTCTAATCTAATTCCTCATTGTTACACAACAAAAGTCTGATCTAATTCTATCTTGCTGGATCAAGTCACAAACAAGGTAATCTACATTCTGGCTAACCTCAGAACCAGGAGTTTGACTTTCATCAACTATTATTTATGAAGTTGAGAAAGAGTTCAGAGTTGAGTGCTTCTCTAGCACATAACTTTGAAATTTCATTTCTGGCTGATATAAAAGTGTCCTCATTATATCTTGGCCAAGCAGGAAACAATTGGCTTAACATCAATACAGTAAGCATTTAAATAAGTGCTTTGTTTTTATACAAATTTGCACAATACTCTCCATGCTCAGTTTCTAAGAGGGAACTAAAATGACCTCCTTAGTTCATTTTTAAGATCTCAACCTGCAATTTCAATAGCAAGTCTTAATATTTATTAGAAGAGGGTTTAAGGGATACATTGAGGATAATTAAGATAAGCAAATGTAGCTAAATTTATATGTGGACAGAGATGAGATTTTAAATTATTTTTAGGGTTTCTGTGGGAAGAATCTCTCCCCCCCCACCCCATATGCTTTTTTCTTTTCTTTTTGAAAATTAAGTTTAGGATTTCCTTTGTAAGGTACATGTATTTCTGCATCAAAATATAATAAACTGAATTGAGGATTTTTGGCCACTGCATGGTCAAAATGTGATGGTATGTACAACAATGCCAGAGAGAGAGGATTGTTGGTTTGAAAGAGGGGTCAAAGAGGCCATCTATGTCAAAATTGAACAGCCCTCTCTCAACAGAGGAGGAGGGATACACCATCTATCCCTGGGTGTCAAACTGATGGCCCACAGGCTGGATGTGTCACATGCAGGCCATGCCCACCCCAGCTCCGCGAAGGGTAAAAACGTCATGAAACGTCACGTGACAGCAATGTGACACCACAAATTTGACACCCGTGATCTATCTCCTATCTGCAACATAGGAATTGTAGACTTTCAGCGTTTTCAGCAAGGCTCATTTGCACAACTCAGGTGACCGAAAGGAAACAGCTAAATCTCCAAGTGGCCTCTAAAAGAATGCAAATGACCAGCTGTCTGTAAGGAATATAAATCCTTCCATTCCCCACCATCCAGTCACAGCTGATGAAGCTTCTTGGATGAGTAGTGAAACATATTCAAAGAAAAACAAGAAAGTTCAGTTGCCTCTTGAAAAAGCACCTTTGGGATTCCGGAGACTGAAAAATATAATCCTGGGCCTCAAGTTTCCCATTCCTTTCTAATGAATATGAAATCCTCTAACTATCTGTACAGAATGTACATATTTACTATAGCAATAGCACTTAGATTTATATACCGCTTCACAGTGCTTTACAGCCCTCTGTAAGTGGTTTACAGAGTCAATATTTTGCCTCCAACAATCTGGGTCCCCATTTTACCGACCTCGGAAGGCTCGAATGCTGAGTTAACCTTAAGCCAGTCAGGATCGAACTGGTGGCAGTCAGGAGAATTAGCCTGCAATACTGCATTCTAACCACAGCCATACAGTGAAGGCTGACAAAGAGCAAACTTAAAATACATAAAAGCCACAGCATAGTTTTCTTACCTATCAAGGCTTCAAAGCAGTTGGCCATAGCATGCCGCAGGTCTGATTCTCTGCATAAATCAGGTCCATGAGCATAAAGCATAAAACGATCCAGCTCCAGCTTCTACAAAACACCAAGACAGGTTATTTTCTAAAATGACAGATGTCCGAAAGACTGCACCATATGCATCATGAAGAAAGACAGGCACAAACAGGATTATGTATGGATTTCTACAGTGATCTTTCTCAGAAAGAAGGTCAAATGGAAAAGATATCGTGAGCCAGAGACATACTTAATTGACCTGTTTGCTTGCACTAATTATTATAATTTGCACGATGTTTTGATGAATGTAGTGGATGCTAAACTAAAACTGGCAGAAATGCTGCATTAATCTCACAACACTCCAAACACAACCTCTAAAACGTTTTTAAATGATGGATAACATCATGGGTTGAAATATAATAAATACAAGCCTACTTTAAATTTGTCTCTCTGAGTCTCATTTCCTAAGTGATAATACTCTATGTAAACAAGGAATCAAGATAACACTATTGCGACAATATTCCTGATATGCTTAAAAATATTTTTTATTTTTTAAAAATATTTATTTTATTCAGGTGCTCAAAGCAATGTATACATAGATGCCCCTCCTCTTATATTTTTCCCCACAAAAGCCATCTTGTACCGTAAAGAAAGTTCATTGATTGGTCCAAAGTCACCCAGAAACAGTTGAATATGGGTCTCCCCAACACTTTAAACATTACATTACCGGTTTGTCAGTATGTGTGGGCTTCATTTATCCAAAACACATCTATATGCCTATCCCCATGTTGATTTTAATGAAGAAATATTACCCAGACTGGGTTTACTCAGGGTCATTTAAATGTCAACATTTTCAGCCTATATATGAATGTCTCCTAAATCCTTTAAAAAAATACTCTGATGTTAATTTTCTAAGTCAACATTTGCATTTATTTTTAAAAGAATAAATAAATTCTTGGACAAGATGGGGTAGGCAGAAAATGTGAGAATGGGGATAGAAAATGGCTTGGGAACAAACCTGCAAATTGCAACTGGCAATGTTCCATGTACTGATCTACATGGACAAGTGGGGCAGATCAGAAAGCGCATCCTCAAATACAGAGCCTGTGCTGCCAGGGGAACCCATGGTGCTGAGTCAGCCACCAGCTCCACATCCAGGGGTAAAATTCAGCAGATTCTGACAGGTTCTGGAGAACCGGTAGTGGAAATTTTGAGTAGTTTGGAGGACTGGCAAATATCACCTCTGGCTGGCCCCAGAGTGGGGTGGGAATGGAGATTCTGCAATACTCTTCCCCTGGAGTGGGAATGGGGATTTTGCAGTATCCTTCCCCTGGAATGGGGTGGGAATGGAGATTTTGCAGTAGCCTTCTCCTGCCATGCCCGCCAAGCCACACCCGCCAAGCCACGCCCACAGAACTGTTAGTTAAAAAAAAATGAATTCCACCACTGTCCTCACCCCAACTGCAAGTGTCTTCTAAACAGCTCTCAAACACAAGCGGGATGACTTTATTAAAGCATCTGGTTTTATGAATGCATGTCTTGCTGCTCAAAGTATCTAATTATTGGTAGGTATTTCAACATCCGAGCATCTGAGCATTATGAAATAATAATAAATTTACAAGCGTTCTGATTCTGTTCAATATTTGGGATTATTTATTCCTGAAAAATATCCTACTTGACAGAGCTGAATAATCAAATTGTATAATGCAGATTAATGGTGACTTTTATGGATGATTAAAAGTACCTACTGCATGTGTCCACAGGGAAGAATAAATGTTGTACTATCAACTAATACCAACTCAGGATTGGTTTATACTTTGAGAGGAATGTCTGTGATAATACCATTTTCAAACAAATTGGTGTGTTAATTATTAAAGTGTAATGAAACAATCAAACTCCAAGGATCTTCCTTTCAAAATTGCAACTTTCATATGAAAATGAGAATGTTAATTTTTCTGATTTTTAATTATATCACTGGGCGTATATATTAACCTCTGTGCTGAACTGAAATGAAAATGACACTGATTTATGGAATGTTATGCACCCACTTTAGAGCTATTATTTGGCACTTTTGAAATCTTGGCAAGTGCTTGCTTTTAAATACCAGAAATTCTACTGTACTTCCAGCAGTGAAGGCAGGCAAATACATTTGCACGATAAATAAGAAGAAATTAAAATGTGGTCCCTGTGCCAAGGAGAAACCAGGTCTTTGAAATAATTTATAATTAAAAATGGGATGGATGGATCTGAAAAGTGGATAAATACCCTTAATTAGCAAATAACCGGTGATACTTCCTTTTCTTTTCAGATTACATTCAAACCAGTAAGTAAAGGGGACAATGATGGTGATTCCTCAGGCCTACTAAATTAATTGCTACTAAATCATGTACAAACCATAATTTAATCCTGGATTTAAATGCTGACCTTAAATTTAGCGGATGAAGCCAGATGGTACAAGATGCAACTCACCTCTCCCAATTTTATCTACCATGATAATTCAACAGGCAAGGATCAAAGGGTAGAGAGCCTGGTCTATCAAGATTACAGCTTGTGGATCAGGCTTTACCTACATGCAAATTCTGGATGTATACTCCTTCATTTTGGTGGTCAGGTAGTCAGTGTAGGAATTCACCCTATTTCATTACAGTCTGTCTTCCTCAGCGAAGCACAAGATATCTTCAATTTTAGATTAACCTAGGCCCTAAAATCCTGAGGGATTTTAAATGCAGTTAGTCATCCTGAGTACTCACCACAGCAGAAAAGCAGGCTACAGCTCAATCAATACATCAAACATCCAAAGATGCTGAGCTAATTTTTAGGTTTTTTTAATAAGGTCCATGGAAATAAGTTTACATCAAGTTGTACTTAATGTCAACTCCAGAGTGCCTGGCGGCCCGGAGCTGCCATTCTGATGGGGGGAGCTACAGCAGGAGCTAGTTGTCCACCCAGGATCACCCTCGGTGGTCGGCGGCCACTGGTTGGCGGAGTCGGCAGCATGGGAGTCTCCAGCAGTAAAGCGGAAGCACAGCGGCCTGCAGAAGCACCAAAAAGCAATAAACGCCAGCGTGGGTGTTTCCGGCGGCAAGGCAGAAGCACAGCGAGCTGAAGGAGCCTCAAGGAGCAATAAATGGCATTAGGGAACTTGAAAAGCTGGAAAGCCCTCCAGCTGGGAGACGGACCACGTGGTGACGGGCAGGCGCGCAAGAGTGGGGGCATGGTGGCGGGAACAGATTAAAAGATGGTGGGGAGCACCGGATGTTAGCTTTGAGAATTCTTCTTCATTGCATTATTCCTTAGGTGGTCAGTGAATGCCGGAGGAGATAAACTACAGTTGCAATCCTACTTCTTGTTTGGAGGGTTTTTTTGCCTTTGGAACCTGACACTTAAACCAACTGAAATAATGGCACAATTCACATTTAAGGCCAAGTACAACTCTCTGTTTTACCTTCACATGAGGTTAAGTCATAATGTGTTTTGTGATGGAGGTGTTTTTTTCTCTTTCATATATAAATACAAAATCACATCAACAAAATAAACCACAAGTATTTTTTGCAATGAACTACATTTTTTTTAAAAAAAGGGTGAATTATGAATCTTGCCTCCTAACTATGGAGCATTACAAATTACTCTAGAAACTGTCATGTTGTAGTTAGACATTTTGTTGGCTTCCTCTCTTTTAGGTACATCCCTCTCCCCCAGTACTGGGGGATGGGTGACCATTGGCTGAGTATTAAATGATTATTTTGCTCATATGCAAAAGTAGCTTTGGACTTGAGGTAATAAAAACTGGCTTAATGTTATCTGCAAACCAATCACTGCCTTCTCTTTCACCATTAACACACATCAAAAAGTTTTCATTATTGTTTCATTGAAACACATGCTGCCCATTAAATCAGAGTGTGTGACCACAGTCTGAAGCTGATTTGCATACTGTGCTTCTGAGGGAATTGGATTTGTTATGATGACGGATATTAGTTTGAGCTAATATCCATTCATTATGGAACCAATAATTCTAATACGGAAAGGGAACCAATTAACTGAATGAAATCATATATTTCACTAAACTATAATTATAACCCGATAGTGGTTGTTTGTAGAACTTGCCAAACCAGAAACGAACAAAACACTTTATGGCTTATTCCTATTTTGCAAATCATTGTTTGCAAGGAATCAGAATTATCGGATTCTTAAGGAGAAGAAAACAAAATCAAATTGTTTGGTAGGAATATAGACAATACCATTATATTATGCACTTTTATTTGCTGAAAAACATGCATTAAAACTTAAGAACACAGAGATAAAAGCAAAATTATAGAATATCTTATTGCTTATGTAAATATATTCTAGTAGTATTTTTCTCTCTCTCAAAAAAGCAGGCAAACTTTCATGCATCTCTTTCAAAGATATTGATACCTTACTCCACAGCTCCACCTAGGCTTCCATTTCTTTTGAAATGTAGATTCCTGATTAGAAATCATGTTATCTGGTTATCTTCTTTTAAATGAAAAGGAATGTGCAATTTATGGTAATTCTGGCCTAGAAAATTTACTGGGCTTCCACTGTCATTCATTCATCCTACATAGCAGAAAGTGTTTTAGTCATCTGTATTTCCTGTATGCATTAGAAGAGTTCACTCTGCATTTTTGTGTGTTTCTATTGATCAGTGTATTTCACGTTTCACTCCCTAAAAATATTTCATGGAAATGATTATGTAACTGAAACATGCAGCAGTAGAATACTAACAAGGGTTGTACATATTCTGAAAATCATTTGGATCTTGTTAAAATCAACCATCCCCCTCCCATGCATTAAATAAAGGCAAATTCTTATGAGGCTTTGGGCAAACCCCTCCAAAGATGCCTTTACTTTAAGAGTCTTTAAGAGTCTTCAGTGATGCGGTTGCTCAGGGGCTAAGACGCTGAGCTTGTCGATCAAAAGGTCGGCAGTTCAGCGGTTCGAATCCCTAGTGCCACGTAATGGGGTGAGCTCCCGTTACTTGCCCCAGCTTCTGTCAACCTAGCAGTTCGAAAGCACGTAAAAAACGCAAGTAGAAAAATAGGGACCACCTCTGGTGTAAAGGTAACAGCGTTCCATGCGCCTTTGGTGTTCAGTCATGCCAGTCACATGACCACAGAGACGTCTTCGGACAGCGCTGGCTCTTCGGCTTTGAAACAGAGATGAGCACTGCCCTCTAGAGTCAGGAACGACTAGCACGTATGTGCGAGGGGAACCTTTACCTTTTTAAAGAGTCTTTAAGAGTTTACTTTAACAGTGAACCAGAATGAGTAAACTCCTTAAAGAAGCAGCACCTTTTTTTTCCAAGCTCATGCTGAAAAAAGTCAGGCAACTTTAATGATCAGGTAGGAGATTCCGTCCTTGTGTAAGGTCTGAAACATTTTTTCCCACATCACTTTGGAGGGACAAGGATTAGAAATGTAAGATTTTCAGAAATGTTCAGGAATTTTTCTTTTCTTTCTTTTAAAAAAATGGAAATTATGAGGGAAATTGTTACATACAGTAAATGTCAGTCTCATAAAGTAGACCAGATTAAGGAACAGACACCGAATACTTCCCTATGCCCTGAATTCAAGGTCACTGTCTAAACTCACTCCGAGGGACAACATTCATTTTTATTTCACTCGTTACTGATATACAAGTAGTGCTTGACATATGACTGGTCAGTTAATAACGATGGACCTCCCCAGAGCTATGTATGACCTGTTTTCAGAATCACATTGGTCACACAAGCACAGATGGCCATGCAATTGCATTTTAGGTGCTTGGCAATCAGCTCACCTTTACAGATGTTTGCAGCACCCCACACTCACATGACTTACTTTGTGACCTCCCCCCCCAGAAATACAAATTACTTCCAACTTCTGCCCAAAAAAAAACACAGAGGAAAATAAATTTGCTAAACAAATATGGCATTCACTTAATGACTGCCATAAAAATGTTGTAAAATTGGCTCTGGCCATGTGATGCCTTATTACGACTGTAGGGATTTAGGACCATAGTTCTGGTTTCAATTACAGTCATAAGCCAAGGGCTACCCATAAGATATTTTTTTTGCTGTTTTAAGAATAAACAGACAGGCAAATGTACACAAATATATACTAAACTATTAATTGTATTATTTCAATTGTTATAAAGTGCTGGTTGTCACTTATAAAGCCTCACAAGGCATAGGGCCTGGTTACTTAAGGAACCGCCCAGGGGTGAAATCCAGCAGGTTCTGGAGAACTGGTAGCAGAAATTTTGAGCAGTTCGGAGAACCGGTAACGGAAATTTTGAGTAGTTCGGAGAACCGGCAAATACCACCTCTGAGTGGGGTGGAAATGGAGATTTTGCAGTATCCTGCCCCTATCATGCCCAAGCCACGCCCATCAAACCACACCACACCCACCAAGCCATGCCACAGAACCGGTAGTAAAAAAATTTGGATTTCACCACTGGAATTGCCCATCTCCCATAGTATCTGCCTGGCTGATTTGATCTGGCAGGTTTGGTGTGCTACAAGCTTCTTCAAATGAGCAATGTCATCTATTGCAGGGGTCCCCAACCCCCTGTCCATGGAACGGCACTGGGCCACGGCATGCCAGAATCCGAACAAGCAAAGCCCCATCCATGGGATGCAGGCAGCATGTGAAACCACGCCCCGTCCGGTCCACGGAAAAACCTCTCTCCACGGAACCGGTCCCTGGTGGCCAAAAGGTCTGGGACTGCTGATCTATTGGGACCATGGACACTCATCTTTCAGGTTGCATTGTTTGCCCTCTGGAAAAGAGTTTCCCCTCCAAGATCCTAACAGCCCCGTTACTCCTTCTCAGCCCAACCTACCTCACAGGGTTGTTGTGGGGAAAACAGGATCCAAGGGGTGTTGGATATGTCTGCCGGTTTGAATTACTTGTAAAAGTAATAAAGGGGGGAATACTATCTAACTAAGTCCCGTATTTTTCGGAGTATAAGACGCACCTTTTTCCCCCAAAAAAGAGGGTGAAAATCTGGGTGCGTCTTATATTCCAAATGTAGCCCCACCCAGTTCTCAAACGGAGGCTTCAGAGGCTGAAAAAAGCATCAGAAATGAAGCTTCAGAAAAAAAGTCCCCAAACAGCTTCAGAGGCTTTTTTTCTCTGAAGCTGTTTCAGAGGCTTTCAGAGGCAGGAAAGAAAGTTTTTCTGAAACTCCGTTTCAGAGGTTTCAGAGGCAGAAAAAAAAGCAAAAATAAGCAAGGCACGGAGCTCACAACCAAGGAATCTGTTGCTAAAATTCACCTCTGGGAACAGCTGATTGGGGCTATTCCGGGAGACCGATCCACCTGCCAATTAACTTTTTTCTTATTTTCCTCCCCAAAAACTAAGGCGTGTCTTACACTCCGGTGTGTTTTATACTCCGAAAAATACGGTAACTAACTAAATAAATAAATTCAAATAAATAAATAACCCTTCTCTTCACAATATTCTATATGCATGGGTGGCATTGCTTTTCCTCAATGAGATCGAATGAAGGCTGGAGATTGCAGCTAAAAACTCATATGAGGCTTTAACAGCAAAGGGTCAGTATTCAGAAAAAGATCGGCAGAAGTAGGTTTAGAAAACAAGAGCCCTGGGTGATACACAGAGCTTTCTCTTTTCTTGGAGTCCCCTCTATAGAGGGAAAGATGCAAGAGTTCCCTATGGACAATCACTTTAAACCAAACATATAGAAATGTGTACTTTTGATGATGTTCTTCTCATGAAAGTTAGTGGCAATTTTACTCTCCATGGTTATAAACTCACAATCAGCAATGTGAAATAGGTTCAAGGAAAAAAATCCAGATGCTGGAAAATGCTGAAGGAATAGGATTACTTGGTTTTCTTTAAAATATGAGTTTTAAATCTACTCTTTTTTGGATATAGAATCCAAAATACACAAAAAGTCAAGGGAAATTTGATTCAGACATTACTGTATCCTTGAAGCACCTAAACTATCTCCAGGAACCAGGCTAGAAAAGTATGTCTTGCCATCTTTTATCAGTACGGGCATGGAAATAATCCAATTATCCAGCCCTTCTCATAGAGTTTGCATTTCATGTCATTCTGGAACTTTGTAGGAACAAATCACAGGAAACTAAATCTCCCCACCTAACGGAGACCTAAATGCGAGCTGTGTCAACTTGGAGGACAAATCAATTTTGAGTAGACAAGCAAGTAAAAGCAAAAATGACAGAATGATTCCAGTATATATATATATATATATTTTGAAGTCTAGAAAGATAACCAAACCCTCCCACAGCTGGACTACAGCTACTATATAAGAAGAGTTAACCAAGGGGGGAAAAAAACCCAGCTTTTCTGAAATCTCTCCTTTTGCTATTGCTACATGCTCAGAATGCAAAATGAATCCTAAATATGGGGAAAGATGAAACACAACCATCTGAACAACTTCCTATTTACACCCTTGAATCAAGAGGTATAAATCTGGCACGAAGACAAAACATAAACCTGTCTGCTTCATATTAATGATGTTCACGACAGTCAGACAACAATAGCTTCAGAATAAATGTTCACAAGGATGACATCTGGCAAAAGGGGTAGAGAGAGATGATGAAAATTGAGAGAGGGGGACTTAGAGGCATCTAAGAAGTGTAAGGGGAAATCAATGAACTATGTATGTTTAGGAGCATAAGTGGCACTGGTTAAGGGAGAGTAAATTGAAAGATCAATCTAAAACTGTTTCGGTTGTAAGTAAGTCACTTCGACATTTTCAGTATCATCTAGCATCCCCATAAATTTTTCAGAAGGCAGACTCTCGTATTACGGTGGTATTTAGAAGGATTGTTAGTGGGAATAATTTTCAGGCAAACAAAATCAGAACTCAAGGAGAGAGGCCAGAATTCAAATTGCTTCCAGAGCAGGAAAAGAGGAGCCTTGGTGACACAGTGGTTAGAACACAGTATTGCAGACTAACTCTGCCCACAGCCTGGAGTTTGATCCTGGTTGGCTCAAGGTTGACTCAGCTTTCCATCCTTCCAAAGTCAGTAAAATGAGGGCCCAGATTTTTGGGGAAAATATGCTGACTCTGTAAATTGGTCAGAGAGTGCTATAAAGCACTATGAGGCGGTATATAAGTCTATTTGTCACGAGTGTTTCCAGGATTGCTGTGGCTATCTGCCTACTCACAAACAGTATGGTTTTAATCAAGCCATCTGCTGTTGGCAATTACCTGCAAGCCTTCCCCGCCCTAGTTAATTGCAGGTTAACTCCCTATATAAGCAAGGACCTTTTGCTTGCTACTTGGGCCTAGTCTAATCTAGGCCTAAATGCACAGCTCCTGCAGGAAGCTTGGTGCAACGCTGCAGATGGGAGAAGAATGCAGATAAGGACTCCAGACGCCGCTACAGAGAGACTCCCACGGATGCTTGCCTTTTGCTGTTTTGTAGCACGCAAGCTATCATCGGGACTGCTGTTGCTGGACCTTCTTCCTCCCACAAGCTTCAAGCAATGTTTGCTTTTTGAACTGTTTTTACTTCAGGTGACTTTCAGCTGTGAAGCTCGTGCTGCTCCCACCATGATGGCCTTGATGATGTATCGACGCCGAAGCTGCTTACCTTCATGCTAGCTTTATTCTTTTGTGAACTGTTTCGGTATTGTGGAGAGGGATCTAGGGAGATAGCCTTGTTTCACATACCCAGATAAGACTTTGTTTTTAATGTGTTTTCTTAAAGACATAGTGCTTTTTAAATGTTTTAAAGTAAATTATATTTTTACACAAGACGCCTCTGTCAGAATCATTTCAGTCTCAGTGTGTTTACTCATGAGCTGGTTCACGGTCCGGGGTACCCCTCAACCCCATTTCGTCACAATTGGTAGCAGAGGATGGTTTAACGAACTTACGCTCATGTGGTAACGCGCTAGACTGGAATGTCTGCAGTTGAATAGATGTTGACTAGGGCAGCAGCAGCAGCACAAAGTATGAAGTCACAAACTGGACTGTCTGGGGCTCAGGCCAAAAATGTTTTGGCTGAAAAACCCCAAACTCTAATTGACTTAGAGAATAGTGGAGCTATAAGTTTTGGAGCAGAGGCCTCAACTCCTGAAGGGCCTAAGATAGTGAATAAACCATCATCACCAAAAGAAGTAGAGACTGGAAGAACGCCACTTCAGGTCTTGAAAACAAATACAGAGGTGGATGATGAGTTTAGGAAGGCAATCCTTCAGTTTTTAGGTTTGCCCACAGTAAGTCAGAACCCGACTGCTGATTCTAGTGAATTATTAAAGAATTCAGCCGTGAAAGGAAAGAAGATCGAAGTCCTACAAAACACCGGATCGGTAAGAGACTTTCAATCTTTTCCTAAAAACCCCACCTCAGACCATAAGTGTCGAATGGGGGATAACAGACTGCCTGATTCGAATGTTCCTGCTTCTTTGTTAAACCAGCATGGCCAAGTTGACATTGCGCCACCTGCTGTTGAAGCCATCATAGATCAGGCTATAAAGACTTTAGCTCCCTTGATGACATCAGTGACTTCTGCTAAAAAATTAAGAGACTCTCATGTTGAGCGTAAGGTTGCAAGTGTGATAGAGACTTTGGCAACCATTTTAGGCGATGGTTTGCAGGCACCATCGGCTCAACAAATAGGAGCTGCGCATCCCAAAGCCCCCCTGATGTCTGCGACTAATTCAGCGCACGCCACGAGTGGGATATATCCATCCGTGACGACATCGACATCCAGGACGGTTCCGGAGGCTACCTCAACTGAAGATAGGAATTTGGGAGCGCGTCCAAAAATTCCTAGAGATGTGCACCAGAGAGGACCCTCGAGTTTTTGTGATCAAGCCAGGATGAGTTTTGCATCCGCACAACGTGAAGTTTTAATCCCTCCCATTGGGGAGGAACGATCGTCAGAATGCCAGATGGAAGACACTGTGCTGTGTGCTTCCATTCCAATGCCTTATTGCCCGTTCCAGGACGGACCACATTTTGAACATCAATGTCTATTTCCATGTTTAATAATGTACAGGTCCTTCCTCCTAATTTTAAAAGTTTAAGTGTGGGTGGAGGAAATTTTAAGGAATGGGTTAAAAGTATTCAAGTAATTTTAATGAAAGAAAATGTTTTATCGTTGCTGTTAAAACCCCCACCTAGACCATGGTCCTTAGAAGTTGATATTTTACACCATAAGGCCTTTTGTATTTTATTGATGTCCATTAACCCTGCACTATATCCCAGTATACCTAGTAACCTGACCGTAACAGAAGTTTGGGTGAAACTACATAAGCTATTTTGTTCAAAAAGCTCCCATGTTACAAACAGAGTTTATAGGGAGTTCTATTCCGCAAAGTTGAAGGCGGGAGTAGATATTAATGAACACTTATGTGAGTTAAACAGGTTAAGGCAGGAATTGATGTTGAGGGGGGAAACAGTGTCTGAACAAACCCTCATTACTGTTATACTCAATTCCCTTGACCCTAGCTGGGATAATTTTATATCGCAACTGGATAATGTTAGTTGTAATAACTTATCTTTAGAAGTGTTATCTGGCAGACTGATTGCTGAAGATAACTTGCGAAAATGCAGGGCGGCTTTTCACAAAAAGGAAAAACCTTTAAGAAGGCCCGATAGTTCAGATAGAGCATATACTATCGGAGAATGCTTCAATTGTGGTTCAAGAGAACATTATAGAAGGGATTGCCCACAAAATGTGAATGCTAGGGCATGTTCAAAGGCACCTTCTGATAATAAATGTAAAAGGAGGCCATTGCCTCCTGGTAGAAAGCCAAGTATAGATGTTCCTAACCACAGAAGGGGTAAAAAGCCAAATGGAGGCAACAAAGGGAACAATCCCAGGTTTAATGATAGCTCTGTAGGTATAGTGGAAACTACTGAGTCAGAGCTTACAAGGGAACAGCGAGAGCAACTATGGTTAATGGACAGTGGAGCCAGTAACCATGTTGTCAGTGACCGAAGGTTGTTTGCTAATATGAGAAGGCATCAATCCATGGTCAAAGTTGCAAACGGTAAAAAGGTGAATGTTGTTGGCATTGGAGATGTTTATATCCCTGGGATAGGGGAGATTCACGGAGCATTGTATGTACCAGAGATAGATCATAATCTGCTAAGCCTGATTATGTGAGAACCCTAGAGTGGAGATTCTGTTCTCAGGAGAAACAGCTGTGATCAAAAACAACAAATGTGTGATTGGGGAGGTTTTGAAGATAGGTGGCTTGCCTTATTATTCCCCCAATACGAATGCTGAGTCCTGCAGTGATAGCAATTATGCTATCTCATTTGGTAGTAACAATGAATCACAGTTAGAACTAGGTGATGAGGATCAAGACTTTCACCAGAGGAAGCCTTGTAAAGACAAATGTAAAGTTAATAAAAAGTTTTTAAATTTTAACTTAGAGTCAGATAGTAGGAAACCTGAAAATGCTAATGCAATTGCTACAGGTGAGCCGTTGCACAATGAATGCGCTCACTTGATGCATCGTAGATTAGGTCACGTGAGTTTTCCTATAGTAAAGAAGGTAACCGAACACTCAAGGGGAACCAAGATCAATGATTGTAACACATTCCTAGACTGTTCAATTTGTAGGAGTGCAAAGTTGAAGGCGAAATCTGCGCCCGAGAAGTCTCAGAGGTACTCTGAACACCCGTTTCAGCTCGTCCACATGGATTTGGTGGGTCCATTTGCGCCTTCCGTGGGTAAGAGACGGTACTTTCTTACCATAGTAGACGACCATAGCAGATTTGGATTCGTTTTTCCCCTAATGTCCAAGAGTGAAACGTTGACTAAGTTTAAGGAATTTTGTAACTTAGTCCAGAACCAGCACCAGGTCAGAGTTAAGAAGATCTTAACTGACAGGGGGATTGAATTTAATTCCAGGCAGTTCTCCAGCTGGTTGAGGAGTAAGGGCATAGTCCACTTACGCACCGCCCCTTACTCTAAGTTTCAAAATGGCGTTGCAGAACAGCGCAGCGATGTATTACAAACTATGATGCGGTGCGCCCTAGAGGATTCCGGACTAGACTTCGCGTACTGGGTAGAAGCAGTTAGATACGCGAATTACACCTTGAACCGAGTGTGGTCTAGTGTAGTGCAGAAGACCCCATACAAGGTGCTATACGGCCATAAGCCTAGCTTGGCACACCTCCACGTTTTCGGGGTGATGGCCGATGTTCATGTCCCGAAGGAGCTCAGGAGAAAGGGAGACCCAATCTCTGTTAAACTGAGATTTGTTGGTTATGAGCAGGGCTCCAAGGCATTTAGGTTTGCCTACCCTAACGGGAAATTAATGATATCAAGGTCTGCCACTTTTCACAAAGGGGCCAACTGGAGTAAGATCCATGCCAATGAGATTCTTACTCGGAACCCTTCCCGTAGTCGTCATAGGCAATTGGAGGATGTATCGGAAAACCTACCCGAGGATAGGGATACATCTGGTTCTGGGAAGCGTGCATCCCAGGCACCCTTGAAAGGGGTATTGAAGCGCAAGATGGGGGTAGCCAGGAAGGATAGGCGCCCAGCTTCTGAGACGCATAGTGATAGTCACGAGGTAGATGACTCATCGGACGACTCTGATGTAAGTGACTCCCCTAAAGGCAGACCAGTTAGGGTTACCAGGGGCAATAAGCCTAAGAGGTACGACGACTTTGTTACCTCAGTCGACCAGGTTTTGGCCACCCCTCAGAGATATGAGGATGTGTTGGCCTTACCTGACCATGAACGACAGAAGTGGCTGGCCGCCATGGATACAGAATTAGACAGCCTGAGAAGGCTCGATGTATTCATGCCAACAAGATTGCCCAAGGACAAGAGGGTGATCGGCACCAGGTGGCTTTTCAAGCAAAAGCCCATTGAAGGTGGGGGCTTTATCTATAAGGCGAGACTAGTGGCGCAGGGATTTTCGCAGAGATTCCCTGACGATTATGAGGACACCTTCTCGCCCACGGTGCGCCCTGAAAGCGTGAGAACAGCTCTCACCATCGCTACCATGCGAGGCGAACATGTATATCAGTTCGATATTCAGACCGCGTACCTGCACGCCCAGTTAGACAAAGAGCTGTACGTGAGGATTCCTCAGGGAGTAAGCCATCGGGAAGACGATGTGTGGTTGTTGAACAAGAGCCTATATGGCTTAAAACAATCTGGTAAGCGATGGTATGAGTGTCTCACAAAAAGCCTGAGAGAGATGGGCTTTTTACCATCGTCGGCTGACGAGTGTGTTTTTGTCAAGGAAGATCAGGGCATTAGGGAAATAGTACTGTTGTACGTCGATGACATACTATATATTTGTAGATCAGAGAACAGGCTTAAGAAGTTCTCTGAGGACCTAAGTAAGAGTTTCGCCCTAAAACCATTAGGTCACATTAGCAAATTTTTAGGGGTGCAATTCGTAAAAACCGAGAAGGGGTTTCGGCTCTCTCAGGAAGATAAGATTCAGGAATTGCTTAAAAAGTGTAGCATGGTAGAGGCGAAGCCATGCGATACCCCTATGGCAACAGACTTCCTTAAGAATATGTACACTGAGAGTACGGAGTTTGAGGATAAGACCCTTTACAAGTCCGTGATTGGGTCATTGTTGTACATTGCAAATTGGACTAGACCGGATATCAGTCTAAGTGTAAATGTGTTATCTAGACATTCTGAACATCCCACACAGTACCATTGGAGCGGAATCAAACGACTCCTGAGATATTTAAAAGGTACTGTGAACTATTCATTGTTGTTGGAACCAGAAGCAACTAGAGAATTAAGATTGAGTTGTTTTTCGGATGCCGATTGGGCAGGGGATGTTAGATCTAGAAAAAGTACCTCGGGGTACATTGTATACCTAAATAGTAGCCCCGTGTATTGGTACTCTGGGAAGCAGAAGTTAATTGCAACTTCCACAGCGGAAGCTGAGTATGTAAGTTTGTCCAAAGCTTCCAAAAACCTAGTTTGGTTTGACGATCTTCTGGTAAGCTTATGGAGGCAGCCCATGCAACCTATAAAAGTCTATGAGGATAACATGGCTGCCATTAACATATCGGAAGCCGATGCTGTAGGCCAGAGATCGCGCCATATTGATATACAAAACAAACATGTGAGGCAATTGGTGAAAACAGGTTTCATTAAGACTGTGTATTGTGAAACCAAGGAACAGGTAGCGGACGTGTTTACCAAACCGCTGCCCCGTGACCAACACCTCTATCTTCTGGGAAAAATGTCGATGGCTATGTGAATGTACTTACCATTGATGTATATATGTACCCAATGTAGAATGTATGTTTGTTAACCAGTCAAATAGCCGCAGAGAAGGGGATTGTCACGAGTGTTTCCAGGATTGCTGTGGCTATCTGCCTACTCACAAACAGTATGGTTTTAATCAAGCCATCTGCTGTTGGCAATTACCTGCAAGCCTTCCCCGCCCTAGTTAATTGCAGGTTAACTCCCTATATAAGCAAGGACCTTTTGCTTGCTACTTGGGCCTAGTCTAATCTAGGCCTAAATGCACAGCTCCTGCAGGAAGCTTGGTGCAACGCCGCAGATGGGAGAAGAATGCAGATAAGGACTCCAGACGCCGCTACAGAGAGACTCCCACGGATGCTTGCCTTTTGCTGTTTTGTAGCACGCAAGCTATCATCGGGACTGCTGTTGCTGGACCTTCTTCCTCCCACAAGCTTCAAGCAATGTTTGCTTTTTGAACTGTTTTTACTTCAGGTGACTTTCAGCTGTGAAGCTCGTGCTGCTCCCACCATGATGGCCTTGATGATGTATCGACGCCGAAGCTGTTTACCTTCATGCTAGCTTTATTCTTTTGTGAACTGTTTCGGTATTGTGGAGAGGGATCTAGGGAGATAGCCTTGTTTCACATACCCAGATAAGACTTTGTTTTTAATGTGTTTTCTTAAAGACATAGTGCTTTTTAAATGTTTTAAAGTAAATTATATTTTTACACAAGACGCCTCTGTCAGAATCATTTCAGTCTCAGTGTGTTTACTCATGAGCTGGTTCACGGTCCGGGGTACCCCTCAACCCCATTTCGTCACACTATTGCTATAGTTGCCTAGTAGAAGCCTGCCGGATACAGTATCAGCCCATCCAATCTAGCATTCTGTCATACAATAGTAAACCAAATGCATTTAGGAAGACCACAAACATTTCTCCACCACTGTTGCTTCCCTGTAGCTGGCATTTGGGGCATTTTGCCAGTGTTTGAAGAGATACTGAATAGCCATCAAGAAAAAAGAATTCTAAACCTAATCTTTCCTTTATTTAATCTTAGACATAGAAAATAGGGTTGGAAGGAACCTTGGAGGTCTTCTAGTCAGCCCCCTACCTAAGAAGAAGACCCTATCCTAAACAGATGGTCCTCACCTCATCTCATGTCACCAAACTCCAGTTCGATATGTCATGTAAGTCAGTTCTCCTGCTAATGATTCTGGACCAGCTTTGATATCTGATATTGTAAACATGGAAGAAAAAAATATCTCTGCTCACATGTTCCAAATTATGCATCTCTTCATTCAACTTTACTCTCAGATACAGATCAAGACCCTTTAACAGAGGTTTTCAAACTTGGCAGCTTTAAGACTTGTGGACTTCAACTCCCAGAATTCTCCAGCTATCATAGCTGGCTGGAGAATTCTGGGGGTTGAAATCCATAAGTCTTAAAGCTGCCAAGTTTGGGGACCCCTGCCCTGCAATTTTCCCTCACGGGGTGACTAAGGGAGATGTTCTAGCCCTCTAATAATTTTGGTTTCTCTATGCTGCACCTTTTTTGGTTCCTCAATTATTTTTAAAATGTGCTCACCAGAAATATCATATAATCCAAAAAAAGTGGGGAAAGGGAGAGGGATTCTCCAAAACTGGCTGCTTTAATTCCCTTCCTAGTAGTCTTGTGCATGGAATTCTCTCAGGCGCAAAGGATCAGGACTATTCATTAAGTTGCAGTTCAAAAAGGATTTACTGCCCAAGGCTATATACAAGAATCTAATCAACGAAAGTTCAGTTCAAAATTGGTGCCAGATAAGGGTCAGCGGAATTCAAGAGGGGTTGTACTTGGACCATCTGAGGCAACCTAATGACTCTAAAATGATGACGTGCTTAACTCTGCCTCCTAGTTCTGTCTCCTCCTACAAATTCATTCTTTTTTATAGCAGCTGTACACTGTGTTGATATTTTCATAGATGTCTTCACTCTAATTTCAAGATCTCTTTCCTAAACACGCACTGCTATCTCAGCTCCCACTAATATATGTGTGAAATTTGGATATTCTTGGGCACCAACATAAATTTCTTTTTGCTTGCTTACACTGAACTCCATTTGCCATTCTGAGGCCCATTCACTAGCTTCTCTTGTAGTTATAGTGAAAAAACTTACTAAATTTTCAGGGACTCTTTATAAAAGCCTCCGGAAACTTTATAAACCCATGTCAATCACCCCAACATCCCATCTTACATAGTCAATTCCATCTGGGCGATAAAACTTGGGGCCGCTTGGGAAATCTGCAATGGGTCAGGCTAGAAGGAACTGCTAATGAAGGCCATTAATGGAGTTGAGAGGAATACCAATGTAACAAAACCAAAAAAAACTATAATAAAATATATTGTGATAAAATATACTACTATGTATAGTATATAATGAGTGATGTGGTGGCTCAGTGGCTAAGACGCTGACCTTGTCGATCAAAAGGTCAGCAATTCAACAGTTCGAATCCCTAGTGCCGCATAACGGGGTGAGTTCCCATTACTTGTCCCAGCTTCTGCCAACCTAGCAGTTCGAAAGCATGTAAAAAACGCAAGTAGAAAAATAGGGACCACCTTTGGTGGGAAGGTAACAGTGTTCCGTGCGCCTTTGGCATTTAGTCATGCCGGCCACATGACCACAGAGACCTCTTTGGACAGCGCTGGCTCTTTGGCTTTGAAACAGAGACGAGCACCGACCCCTAGAGTCGGGAACAACTAGCATATATGTGTGAGGGGAACTTTACCTTTACTAGTATATAATATATAAAATTATATACACAAACACAAAAGTAACAATGTTCCTTAATAGAAGAGCTCAGGGTTGAATTGCGGAGTCCTTGGTGCTCTCTGAGCTTGATTGTTTGCTTGCAGATGTTTCATTATCAAACTAGATAACATCATGACTAGCACTGATGATGTTACTTAGAAGGCAATGAAGCATCTGTAGAGAACAACCAAGATCAGAGAGCATCAAGAAGTCTAAAGTTCTTTAAAGCATACTATCAATAAACAGGCCAGCTGATTACAAATAACTAGTAAAGGACATATTATTTTCTTTTTTCTATTCTGTTTTAAGTTGGGTCAGTTGGGTCAGAGTTATATGTGAATTACCAAACCCAACTTTATATTTTAGCATCCCAACTAAGAGCTTTCAAGTGCCTCTTCTGAAGGCTGAAATATCAGACCATGTCATCAATAGGGCAACTGCATAGTTGCTCAAACTCACTTTGGCAGTTCTGACCTTTTCAATTTGATCTATTTAGAGTAGGTTTTGCATTCCAACATTTCATTATGGAAATATTTTACCAATTCCCAAGAACATAATTTAGTCTTAAGAATTTGTGATGAAAACCGAATACCCATCACTTTCAGTCATTTCTTAGCAAAGACACACCTTCATTCACAATCACGTTCCATAGACATAATGGAAATTATTAAGGTCCTTTCAACAGGTTGATAGACCAGGTTATAAAAATATGACTTGTGTACAAAAGAGCTCAATGCTATTCCTGCAACGTATTGGTTCGGAACACACCTTGATGTCTTCCAGTTATCTTAAGATTTTAGAATCACAAGCAATGGCTAATCAGGAGATTCCGTAAATTGGGACCAAGATATTAGGAGGAATCAGATTTTATGTTTTGAGTCATAAACTGAAAGGCTCACCTGCAATTGAGTTCTTTCCATAAGTTCCTATTTATTTTAACAACATGCAGAATATTTTAAGCTCCTTATGATCACTGCAAGATTTCCACAATACGAAGCATTTTATCTCCTTTCTGCCCCTATAGCTAACTAAACCTTTGCAGTAATATTAGAGATTGAGTCTCATGATTTGAACGCTTGAGCAGCACCAGCTTTAGGCCACTTTCAAAACCTGAAAACTCAAAAGCTAATCTGAATAACAGAAGAGAATAACAGAATAGCAGAGTTGGAAGGAACCTTGGAGGTCTTCTAGTCCAACCCCCTGCTCAGGCAGGAAACCCTACACCATTTTGACAACTGGTTGTCCAATCACTTCTTAAAAACTTCCAGTGTTGGAGCATTCATAACTTCTGGAGGCAAGTTGTTACATACAAAGACTTTGCAAAAGGGCAAGGGATGGGATGAATCAACCTGTATCAGCCAGACATTATAGTTATCACAAACCAAGATGCAATAATAACCATATATACCTTAGCCAGCATTGCAAGATGTTGATTCTGAACAATGGCAGTACGGTATGTTGCTAATCCTCCTTCCTCCAAGCTTGGGAACAAATAGTACAGATGGACACTGGAAATAAAGATAAAAATCACATAGTAGTAGTGTGCATTCCTAAACTCTACCAGCCTTGAGTATAGTAGAATAAAGGTTTTATTGACAATAGTTTTTTTTTTAAAAAAAAAAACAAGGATGGGCAGGCATCATATGAAAGAGACCTCTGTGATGCAATTCTTTCCTAATTTATTTATTTAGTAAATTTACAATCACCCATCTCATATACATGTCTCTTAATGATCACAACTAAAAGAGAATAAGAAACAAAATCATCCATGTTATTTAATTCTATAGTAAGTTTGTCCATTTCTGCACACTCAAACCTGGAAAAACTGGTATCAATGGATAGAAAATAAAAATATATAGATCAAAATAAGACATAAATTGTGTTTACATATATTTGATCAAGGAGTATCTAGAATATATGAATAGAGTTAAGAGTTATGTACTGTTGGAACGACGTTGAATTGTATAACTATCATGGATGTATTTTTGTTACAGACATATTTGTATTAGTATTTTAATATTTTAAATTTTAATAAAGGTTTTCTGAAAATTAAAAAAAAGAAAGAAAGAAAAAAGAAAAAAAATCACCCAGAGTTAAAAAGCAATGAAATATCATAAAAATAGTGATCGAGAAGACTTTCAGCCATTCAAACAAGCCATGACAGGGGCCCACCCTTACTATCAGGGCCCCAACTCAGTGGTAAATAAGTGCCTTATAAAAGATCAGAAGGATCAGAGCAAAGCTAATTTCTGGGTGGGCACCAGAGCAGGAAAGTTCTTGCAAATGGGAATTGAAGCAGGCCTTTCCTACCAGATATAACAGGATGGGTAGACCTGAAGAGAGATATTTCCATAAGTAACCCAGCACCAACCTGTGAAGATCTTTGAAGCTAACTAACAGTGGCTTGAATTGCAGCGCACAGAGCAGAGGTGTCACATATGCCAAATGACCAGCACCAGGTGAAGCTTCCAAATCCTTTTCAAGTGCAGCCCCATGTAGACCACTTTGCAGTAATCCATTTAGGACTAGCGCATGGGTGACTGTGAACACCCCCTCCTCCAGTCCAGGAATGGCTGCAACAGGAATACAATACCAAATTGTGCAAAAAGACCTCCTTGCCATGGCTGCCACCTGCTCATCAAGCAGGAGCTGTGAGTCCAGAAGGACCCTCTGGCACAGAGGTTCTGCCCAAGGCGGAGCAACCCCATCTAGAACAAGACAGGGAAGTTATATAGAACCAGGGGTGCCAAAACACAAAGCTATTTGATTTTACTAAGATCGAGCTGAGGCCTGTTGTTCCTCATCCAGGCCCCAGCTTTCAGACACCAAGCAGGACTTCTACAGTATCACTTGGATGGTCCAGAGCAGAGATATATAATAGGATATTATCTGCATATTTATGATAGCCCTCCCTGAATCAATGAATAGCTTCACTTAGTAACTTCATGTAGCCAATAAAAAAAGAGAGAAGAGCACGGAGTCTACAGCAGAGGCCACTGGCTGACCTTTCTTCCTCTATAAACATTGACTGGAAGCAGCCTTGAAAAACCAGCACAGCACCCTGCTGCCCACATCTAATCCTTGCAACCAATCCAGAAGGATGCCATGATCAATGTTATTTAATTCCTGCTCCCTCTCTCTTCCTGATTAAGTGAGTAGAAAAACAGATCATACATTTGGTGTTTTCATCCAATTACTGAAGTAGAACAGGGCTGTGAAACTCGCAGCCTGCGGGCCAGATGCGCCACCTGCTGGCCACGCCCACACCCAGTTTAGCAAAGGGGGAAAAAGTCCTGATACATCACATGATGATGCCGTGACGACACGAGTTTGACACTCCTGGAGTAGAAGAAGCCACAGGGAAGTAGCTTTCATACCGCTTATTCCAGTAAAATAAGAACAAGGGTTTCTCTGCTTACTTTTTCATACTTTGTACTGTCAATAAAATATGAATCTATTGAGGGAGGGAGGGAAAGAAAGGAGGATAAGGATAAGGATAAGGATAAGGATAAGGATAAGGATAAGGATAAGGATAAGGATAAGGATAGGGAAGGCAAGGCAAAGCAAGGCAAGGCAAGGCAAGGCAGGAAGGAAGGAAGGAGGAAAGGAAGGAAGGAAGGAAGGAAGGAAGGAAGGAAGGAAGGAAGGAAGGAAGGAAGGAAGGAAGGAAGGAAGGAAGGAAGACCAAATAACAAGTTCCATGATATATTGTGGCTCTCATTAAATTCAGGAGTTTTAGTTTTAGAACAATTCTGCAAGGTACTAAAAGCTTCTTTAAAAAAAGAAGAGAGAGAAATAAATGTTAAAAGAAACAGATAAAATTGATTCTAAAAGCGCATCACTAACCTCATACATACATTAATTCCTGGAAAAAACTGACTTTAAAACATTTATTCATCCTCTTTGCATGTTTTTATAGAAATGATCGGATGAAAATGTAGAATTTCAGAGACATGGCCTAGCCACGGTTCCTTCAAAGTAAATGGCCCTGAATTCAATCTCATTATGTGGAGATTTATCTGGGAGTATATTTAACCTAATAAATCTACAGTATGAACCTAAGCAAGGTTGCTCAAAAGAATGACTGTATCTAAGGAGGATAAGACCCGTTTCTCAAATAATTTTACAGATTCAAGCTTCATGCTTTTAGAGTAGATTTGGAGGATTTGTGTCAGCTGTGGAAAGTCCAAAGTAAGCAGTCTTAGCTTTTGACAAAAAAAAAAAAAAAAGTCCTGAGGAACTTGTAGTCACTCCATAGTTTTCTGCATCTCTATGCTGTTGTGCCATGATTGACTGATATTTGCAGCCCAAGACTGGTAGCATCAGAGTAACATTGTTGTGAAGCAGTGGGACTTTGGTGAGAGGACAGATTCCCTTGCTGAGAGGCAAGGAGATGCTTATGAAAAGAATTTAACTGTGAGTTTGCAGTGTGATGGGAAGATCTTTTGCAGATTAAATTCCCTCGGGCCAGAGATGTTCTCCGTGTTTGCCTGTCTGATCTTCCTCTTCAGTAAATAGGCATCAGAGCTGTGCTTTTGATTTCAGAAACGTTGTGGTGAGGATTCTACTGTATGTGATTCACAGAAATGACATTAGAAGAAGTTACATGTTCACCGTGCCGATTTTCAAATCTCAAGAAAATAAATGAAAAAAAAAGTACTCTGTAATCCAAAATAGTACAACATGGCAATATGTGATGGCATGAGATAAATCAGCTGTCATTCAAAATATATTATTTTTAGGATTTTTTTTTTTAAATTTAATACAAAAAAAAAAAAAAGCTCCAAACTATACTCCTTCAAAGTAGTTGTTAGAAGGCATTAATAGTGGCAGGTTTTTTTCTCCTTTATCTGTAATGCTGCAATATTTTTAGAGTCTCTTTTTAAATAAAACAACTACTTTTCCTAACACAGCTGAGATCTGAAATTGGTTTTGAAAGCTGTTACCTCAGGTTTTTATTTTTTTTATACTGCCTTCTCTCACAAATAACACTTATCAAGAAAATGGCTGCTGTTTTCACTAAGCTATGAAAAGTCAATTTTATGGGGATTTTTTTTTTTTTTTTGGTCATTTTTCAGTACTTTGAAAAACATACAAAGCCAAAATGATTGAGTGATCATCCATTAACTGGAAGGAACTTAGTGATCTTAGTGATTTATTTTTTTAAAAAAACTGTGAATATATATATGTGATTGCCTGCTCCTAAAAAGGCAGAATGCCAAGCTTGCCTTTATGAGGTCAGGATTAATGAATAACAGACTTTGAAAGGGAAGAAATGTTTCGAGATTTACTTGGAAACTCACATCATGCTTGAAATTATAGGCAGAAAGATCAAGGAGTACTATGACAAGATGACGAAACCCATCTCAAAAGATGTATATCTTTTATTTGATGGCTATAAACTTAGAAGCATTTTGGTCCTAAACTAGCCACTGCTCAGAACAGTTGTGAGGAATTCTAAATTACATTTAATGGAACAAAAATATGAGCCTTTTACTTCACTCTAGTACGCTTTTGGGTCCAAATATGGTGTTAAACTTCAGAAATATCTATGGACTTCTCTTATTCTCCTCTATAGTAACATCCAAAAAACGTAACATAGCAATTACTCTGAAACTAATGGATGGAAGAAATGAGCCAATAAAAAAGGGGCAAGGCAAAAACCCAATACTTGGGAAGTATCCCATTGGGATAATAAGTAGACTTCTTGAGTCTTCTAATACTCTTCAGCTTTAGGCATTTCAAAAACAGGCACTAATCTCCAATTGTAGGTTACTAGTTTAAGGAGACTGGAAGAGAAAGGAGATATTTTAAAAATATTTTTAAAAAGAAAAAAAAGAAATGCATGAAGGCCAGGAGATAATAAAGGATCTTCATTTTACCTGTGTTATTCCAGCCACTAAGGAAATAACAGCAATATGAGTGGAAGACTTGGCTCAGTTACAATTTGGGTTTAGTATCATGTCTAAATGACAAAATAACAGAGTTGGAAGGGACCTTAGAGGTCTTCTAATCTGATCCCTTGCTCAGGCAGGAAGCCCTCTACCATTTTGACAAATGGTTGTCCAATCTCTTCTTAAAACCAGTGTTGGAGCACCCATAACATCTGGAAGCAAGTCATTCCACTGATTAATTGTTCTAACTGTCAGGAAATTTTCTCCTTAGTTCAAGGTTGGTTTTCTCCTTGATTAGTTTCCATCCATTGCTTCTTGTCCTGCCCTCAAGTACTTTGAAGAATATGCTACCGGTTCAGGGCAGTTCGCTGGAACCGGTAGTGAAAATGCCACTGGTCCGCCTGAATCGGTAGTAAAAAAATGCTTTAAAAAGTAAAAAAAAAAGTTCTGACAATCATGCGGTACAGCTGATCATTTGAACTTTTTTTTAAAAAAAATTAAGCATTTTTTTTTACTACCGGCTCAGGCAATAGGTAGTAAAAAAAATGCTTAATTTTTTTTAAAAAAAAAAGTAAAAAAAAAAGTTAAAAAAAAGGTCCGACAATCAGCTGTGACGCACGATGGTTTTTTTTTTTGTTTTGTTTTTTACTTTTTAAGCTCTCTGTGACTCTGTGAGGTTTCTGCTTGTTGCAGGGACCATTTTGTGTGAAGTCCAGCTGCTTTTGCATTGTGTGTGAGTCAGTTATGTAGCTATTGTGTTTTTTTTGTGTAAAATGTGATAGTTGGTATTCCCGGTCACATGACCCAGTTGCACCCAGCCAGTCACGATACCAAGCCACGCCCACCCAGTCACATGACCGCCAAGCCACACCCACCAAGCCACATCCACAGAACCAGTAGGGGAAAAAAATGAATTTCACCACTGGTTGACCCCCTCTTCTTTATAGCAGTCCCTTAGATATTGCCATATCACCCCTAATCCTTCTTTTCATTAAACTAGACATAACCAATCCCCCAACTGTTTTTTTTATATGTTTTAGTCTCCAGTCCCTAATCATCTTTGTTCCTCTGCACTCTTCTAGAGTCTCAACATCCTTTTTGTATCGTGGCGACCAAAACTGGATAGTCCAAGTTGGTCTTACCAAAGCATTATAAAGTGGTACTAACATGGTTGTATTTTAGCATCAGATCTTCCCTCTCTTTATAAAAGAAAATCAACTTTTGGGTACATTTTAAAATGAATCCAACTCTTTCTATGATCATTCCTTGAAACAGTCAGGATATTTAAGGGAAGCCTACTTTTTAATTCAACTATTTGCTGGATCATCCTAACAAAATTCCAACAGTTGACAAGTATAGTATTTGTGACAGTATTTAGACAGAGACCTAGGTCAATTCAGAATATAGGCCCAACTAGATTTGGAGACACTTGGTTCATTAGACAAGTTGAGGGAAAATGCACTTGGTGCTTCAATCAATGAAAGGGTGGGGCAGGGCAGAAGTAATGCTAGGCAAATCCCTGTCTAACAGTTTCCGTTTCCTATCTCTAAGGGAAAATGACAATACTCAAAATACGTAAACTCAACTCAAAATATGCCAAAAGGCATATGTACAATTAAGTGCTTGGCACATCAGAAATACTGCATAATTTTGAAAAAGGTACAGATTTGGAGGTCGGTAAGTTTTCTTGTTAAAAATGATGAAGTCATACAAAAAAAATATCACTGGCCAGAGATGTATTGTATAGGTTTAAAAACAGGGTTGGACCACATTTCCCCCTCTAATTTAGTTAGTTATATTCCAAGTCTCCCACAACCAACACAAAAAGGTATGGTAGAATTTGTTGCTGTACAGCACCTTTTGAGGGCTGCCTTTCTGTTCTCAGTGACTAAATGGGGTTAAGAGATGAGAAAAGGATGATTTATTGCCTGGCAGAACCAGAACGCAAACACTTACCTAGTTAAAAACTCAACCACAGCATCTCCCAAAAATTCCAAGCGTTCGTTGTGGTTAATCCTGCAAAGGAATGCAAAGACGATTAAGAGTGGTTCTTGCACCCTTAAGTGACACTGCTGATGGAAAACAGCTACCCATCACTTCTTTGGGCAATAAGCAGAAAAAGTTAGCCTCCTGCAGTTTTTCTTTCGGAATGCTGAATTCCCGATGCACAACAGTGAATATCTGGGCTTCTCCTCCGCCATACAAAAGCCACAGGCGGCCTGAAAGGTAATAAGGCAGATTATAATTTTGTGTTGACTGATTAGTAAAAGAGAGGATAATGACGTGCAAAAGCCTGCTGCGAGGGACTTTTCCGTGTGCTGTTATGCCTGTCAATGATTTAAAAGAAATGCCTCCCCCTAGGCTATCTATAGACTCTTGGTGCCAGGCACACGAAAAAGAAAAGCACCTCGCAGGGAGCGCGCCGTTTCTTGAAACAGCTATAATAGCGAGCCTGACCCTTCGTCTTCTTTAGCGGTTTTATTCTCTAGGTACAAGCAGGATTACAGTTTACAAGGGGACTACATGCTTTGCATGCAAAACATTACATATTCAATCCTTAGCATTTCTCTCTAGAAAAGAACTACTGCCTGAGACTTTGGAAATAGTCGCTGGGCTGTGTAGAAAATGCAGTATTGAAATAGATGGACCCAACGACCTGAAAGGAAGGAAGTTTTCCCTACATTTCTACATAGGTGCTTGCACAGTTCTTAGAAGTATCCTTGCCCTTTGAACAAGAAGGAAACAGTCAGACCTACAGCCAAAGAGATCAACAGGCCTCTAAATATTATTGTGCAGGAAAGCAAAATACTGAAGCAGGACTGGGAGATATTTCTCCCCCCCCCCAAAAAAAAATTGCCATTGGTAATCAGAAATTCAATTATGGTAATCGGGAAAAAATATGGTCAATTCATAGTAATAATATATTTTTAAACGTCTGATACGGCTAGATAGCTAACTAGGCAATCACTTGCAAAATAGGATTACTTCTTCCATCAGATTCCAAAAGTGGCATCATGGCTTGAGGGTACAGATAATAAACACATATACTGTTTATACTGCAATAAACACATATACTGTAGGTCCAGCTTTCTGCTATTTCACTATAAGATTCCTTGGGTAGCAGGTGAATAGCTTCTGGTACCCACAATTAACTAGCAAAACCAGCTGAAATATGTAGATCCAAGATGGTCATATGAAAAATAACACATGGAGCTGGGGAAAGGCATGTGAAAAATAAATAAACCAAAAATTCAATCTAGATCTTCTGGCATCATCGTTTTGAGAGAAAGATGATGATCGTTCCTGGTGGCATTCAAGACAGGGAAGTTTAATGAAGGATGGGAATGAGTTTTTCATGAAAAGCGCTGCCCCAAATCCACTGCCAGATATTGTCAATGAAACAAATCTAAATGGATCACTATTTGGATTCAATGTATGGTAGTTTCCAATGCAACTAAGAAGTAGATTTTAAAAAAACAAACAAACAAACAAACAAAACTGAGATAGCACAGGTCCTTACCCTGCCCCATGATTAGTATCAATACTTTGCAGACCGTATGTAAGAATTCAGTCTTAAATGTCACAGTTTAAGCACAGCCAGGGCCCTACATTAAGATTTGGATGCACACCTATTTATGGTATACATCTCACTTGTATATTACACATACCAGATCTCTTTCTTTCTCTCTCTCCCCACACATACATACAGAGAAAGATTAAAAGTAATTAAGTACAGATTGAATTTAATTAAGAATGAGGGGAGGGAATAAAGATTTGATACAAATATACTATACTTTTCTGTGGAGAAAAAAGAGAACAAACACCATCAAAATAACTCCACAGTAGTATATATGACACTGCTGTAATTGCACAGTATTGTCAGATATAGCCTAAGAATGATACACAATCTATAAAATTCAGCTCTCCACACGAACTGAAAGGCAGGGTTACCATTAAATTCTGAATTGTAAACATTTCTGGAAAATGTTCCTATGCTATATGGATATGATTGGTCTGCACAAGTATTTGGGCTATAATACTTTATGAGAAATCTATTATACTTTATGAAGTTTGAGCATATGAAGAAAACTAATGACATTTAAAGAAAGTAAAAACTGATCTGAAGAAAAATATCTTTATCGGATATTGGAAAAAATAAGCAATAAAGAAATAATATGAAATTGTAATGTGCTTTGCTATCTTAATTATTTAGAATAAAAAGCAAACTCCATATAACTTTGAAATTGTCAGGCCTGCCTGAAATAGAAATTTCCCATGGAATATATCAGCACTGGAATATCCTCTAGCCCCCGTAAGTCATAAGAAAAGAAGGTCCAGGAGCATCATTCTACAGCAGGACCACCCGGCTATACTGACTGATGATCTTTATCACCGCACAGTTTGACAGTGAACATGGAACTCCTTTGAAGTCCATCTCAAAAACACAATTGGCTAAAAGCAGTGTTCCATGTATTGACTGGTGCTAGTCACTATTTTATTTTATTTTATTTATTATTTTATTTTATTTTATTTTATTTTATTTTATTTTATTTATTTATTTATTTATTTATTTATTTATTTATTTATTTAATATTTTATTTTATTTATTTTATTTTATTATTTTTTTATTTTATTCTATTTTTTCATTCATTCATTCATTATGCCGCTCACCTCCCCTATAAGCTTACAAGTTAAAAAATACCGTAAGTAAAAATTATTTAAATATTTAAACATTAAAACTGCATGGATTATGATTTTAAAACTATACTGAAACCAGAACCAAGAGACAGATACGATGAGGGTAACATTTCTTACCGCATCAACCACCTCCAGCAGTGAATGCTCACTTCGGGGGCCCAGGCCAACAGCAAAGCAGAGTTTGATATCCTTCCAGAAGGCCAAAATGGTGGGAGTATTATGTTCGCATTACACTTATGCGGTTCTACCCCATATTGGTTACCAACAGATTTCTAGTTGCAATTCAAAGGGATAATTTTGATTTATAGAGCCGTATGTGACTTGGCACCTTCAGGACTGCCTATTTCAACTAGAGTTCATTCTTTCCTCTCTCTCACCAGCTATAAATGTCACATAGTTGATAGCCCTGCCTAGTTAGACCTCTCAGACAGTGGTGGGTTTTACTTACCTTTGTTACCGGTTCGCTTACTTCTGCGCATGCGCAGAGCGTATTTGATGATGTCCTGGCAGGTGGGTGGAGCCTCCCACCGCCGCTACTACCGGTTCGCCCAAACTGGGGCGAACTGGTAGCAACCCAGCACTGCTCTCAGACCAGAATTTCTCGGCAGTTGAAAACATAATATTACTTATTAAATGATGGTTGGACTTCAGGACTAGGGCCATTAGCCAGAAATTTTGATGTACTTTGAATATTTGAAACAGTACAAAATATTAGAATTGACAATGAAAATATTGAAGTGGTGGATAGTTTCTGCCTTTTAGGATCAACTAACAATAATAAAGCCAACAATCAGTCAAAAAATAAACCACAAACTAGCTCTTGGTAGATTTTACTTGAATCTGACCGCTGAGTTGCAAATCTTAGTTTGTACGAAACCAGCTGTCCTTCTGCATTTGTGAACTTGTATCTTCTCCAGCGTTTTATACCATGTGCTCTCTCATTGTAAATGCACCATGTTCCTATTAATTCAACTGAAATTCTGGAGACTTGTTCACATCAGAGTTAATGCAAGCATTACATAATGTGAATATCACTGCCAGACACTTGTAATGCATCCTTCTTATGCCCAGTGGGGGAAAAAATGTTTATACACATACCTGGAAGGAGTTGGATCATCTTGACCAAGACGTGACATAATATTGATCAAAGTATTTATACCTGTAAAATACAATATCACATTTAAAAATGTATTCATATATTCAATATTGTAGCTTCCTTTCAGTCTGGTAAAATAATTTCCTCTGGTCTAATGTACAGTAGTACCTCGATACTCATTGTTAGTTGGTTCTAAGAGGTTCAATCAGTACCAAAAATGATGAGTATCGAATGAATTTTTCCTATAAGAAATAATGTAGTGAGTCACAAAGCCACCAACATCGACAAATTCTAGCTAGCTTGTGTGTTGAGTACCAAACAAATGATGAGTACCAGGACAAAATTTCCGTGTCAAAATGCGTTGAGTACCAAATTTGGTGAGTTTCAAAGCAGTTGAGTACCAAGGTACCACTGTAGTCTGATAATTACAGGGGGGATATTTATGAAGAAACAATAAACGTTTTGCTTCTCCAACTTGCTTTTTAAAAAAGGTTCAAATGAAGAACTCTTGCAAGCAACTTCGATGCTCACATCAGAGGAGGAAATGGCAACAGGAAAGACAATCACACTGACCTTTCTTCCTCATATGCATATGGTGAACTTTCCTATCCCCATATTTGGGTTGCCGAATCCCACAATTTGATAAGGAATTTCTGGCATGGTCTGGATTCATTCCAAAGTTCAAATGATGGCTTGGGTGAGTCATAGCAAGCTAAAAAGCAGAATTCCAAAATCAAACTGAAACACAACAAACAATGTTCATTCAAGTTCTAATGTTCAGTGAAACCCCAGGGAAATTTAACTATCGTATTTTTCGGAGTATAAGACACACCGGAGTATAAGACGCACCTTAGTTTTTGGAGAGGAAAATAAGAAAAAAGTTGATTGGCAGGTGGATCGGCCTCCCAGAATACCCCCAATCAGCTGTTCCCAGAGTTGAATTTCAGCAACAGGTTCCTTGGTTGTGAGCTCTGTGTCTTGCTTTTTTTTCTGCCTTTGAAACTTCTGAAACTCTGTTTCAGAAAAAACTTTCTTTTCTGCCTCTGAAAGCTTCCAAAACAGATCTTCAGAAAAAAAAAGCCTCTGAAGCTCTGTTTGGGGGCTTCTTTTCTGAAGCTTCATTTCTGATGCTTTTTTCAGCCTCTGAAACCTCCGTTTGAAAAGCTGGGTGGGGCTACATTCAGAGTATAAGACGCACCCAGATTTTCACCTTCTTTTTTTGGAGAAAAAGGTGCATCTTATACTCTGAAAAATACGGTAGGTTTAGTGTCAGGAGTGAGCCATTCGTGGTTTTCCAAATGTTGTTGGAAGTGTTTTATCTAGCTAAGTGAAAGAAATTCTTATCTGCCCTCCCCAATCCTGACAAAAGAAAGCTAGTGATATATAGGTATTAAAAGCACATTTCTCTCTTCTTGTGTAACAAACCCTCATTATTTGATATGATAATCTTACAGGCAAATATACTATGTTAAATGTATAATTATAATACACTGTAATTCTGCTGTGAGAATCTAATTGCTGAATCTAACTCTGATTTTAGTTTCTGTTTTTTGTAAAGAGTTCAAGTATGATAGTATCTGTGAAATGCTATGCATGACAATTCAGAAGGAAGCCCCACTGTGCCCAGTAAGCTTCCTTTCAGATACCTGGGCTTACGTTTAGGTATTCAGCCCAAGAGCTTCTTATATTTTATGTTACATTGTGTTTCATCATCACCAGGATATTTATGTACTTCTTTGTTCATTTTGCAACATTTGTAAACACTGTGATCAATTATGTCAGTAGACGATGAACCACAAAGTAGAATTAAACAGAATAAAATAATGAGGTGATCATTAAAATAATAAACTCTTTGCAGACCCATTATCAATACTGGTCGAAAGCACAGTGGAAAAAATTTATTTTAATTGCCTTTGAAAATGGAAGGAGAGGACCAGACATATTTCTGGGGAAAGAACCATATTTTTCAGACTATAAGACGCACTGGAGTATAAGACGCACCAAGATTTTGAAGAGGAAAACAAGAAAAAAAATAGTTTTTGGCCTCCACGTCAGTGGTGGGTTCTAATCAGTTTTACCACCGGTTCGCATCGCTCACGCGCTTTGCATGCGATCACCGCAAAGTGCGAAACCTGCGCTTCACGCAAGCGCATTGAGAAAAAAAATAGCTGAGACATGGCAATCCCCTCTGCCGCGCCTTATAGCTGACCGAAAAACAAACGAAATAAAGGTAGGTATAGCATGGGGGCGAGGGCCCAAATGACATTCAGAGAGAACTGGTTCGCTCTCCTATGAAGACTTCCACTACTGGCTCTCCGGGACCGGGGAGAACTGGTAGCAACCCACCACTGCTCCACGTGTCCGGTTTTTTTCCTCCCCGGCCCCAGGACCACTCTGCAGGCCTCCCAAACCCTCTGTGCACCCCATTTTTGCAAAAAACAGGCCACACATTTGGAGGGCACTCGTATTTGCGCAAATGGATTTAAACAGCAATAAGACATATATTGGTATAAAATGTATACCAATACATTTCTTTCCTGTTCTCTTCATTTTATCCCAACTTAGTACAGTAGTCCTATTGAAGTATATGATTGTCAACATGAGCTCACCTGCAATAAACACCGGTCGTTAAAAGTGTAGCCTATTAGTCTGTCCAAATGCATCAAACACTGATGGTAACGGATGTGGTGTGTTAGGACAGGAAGCATCATGGCATGCTAGAGAAAGAATCATCACAATTCACGCTAGAAAATCCTTGAATACAACAAGATCCTTAAACACTGCTTTTAGCTACTACTTTACATTCATAATATACACTGCAGCTATTATAAGCACTTTCATAATTTTTACAAAGGCTTTGAAAGAGAGCAATACATTATACCCATGCTGCATAAGGGATATGTGTGTGAGAAAGCAAGGAGAACTAAGTTTTTACATTATCTAGTAAATTAGTGGGTACAGATCAATCTTAGATATGGGAGTTCATTGCTTACCTCTTTATCTGCTTAAATTAAATTCAAAGTGTAACAATCAATTCTCAGAGCTGTCCAATAAAATGTTATTTTTAATTCACTCTCCCCCCCCACTTTTACAGAAGATAAAAATGATGAAGTATAGAATTTATCTAAATCATACAGTATATCCATGATAACAGCCACTTGAGTGGAACTCTAAAGCTTTTGTGTATTGATCTAACGCAGGGTTGTCAAACTTGCAGCCTGCGGGGTCGGGTGCATCATGCGTCGGCCACACCTACATCCAGTTCAGTGAAGGGGGAAAAAGTCATGATACCTCACGTGATGACACCATGACAATGCGAGTTTTCCATTAACCAGTTCTGGTTTATGGAAACCAGAACTGATAGGCACACAGGTTTAGAAAGGAGGAAAACAGAACATCACTGACTGTAAAACTAAATGTTTTTATACATATACACATACTCAATCATAGCAAATAATATTTTGGATAATTAACAGACATAGGGCTTCTAAATCAAGGGAAGCAATAGTCTGTATTAGTGAGACCGCCTTATTGAATACTGTGTCAAATTCTTTAAAAAGTATTCAGACAAACTGGAATATAAAAATACAACAATAAATTGATTAGGAGGTCTGGAAAGTCTTATGAGAAGAGATAAAAGGAACTGAGAATGTTTAGCTTTGAGGAGAAAAGAAGGGGGAAGCGATAGCAGTTTTCAGAAGATGTTAATCAGAAGATGGTCAAGACCTTCATCATTCAAGCAATCTAGAACCCAGGCCAAGTTGGAGTTTGGATAACACCAGGAATTATTCATTTACAAGGAGCAATCCACTGTAGAGCAGAGAGGATCTCTTCAGTGCCTCTCCATGGAGGTTCTCAGGAGAACTAGCAAGGTGGGGAGAGAAGAGCTTTTGAGATGCAGCTCATATGTCTAAACCCCTAAGTTCTTCACTTGCCTTGTTGTGCTGTCTGTCCAAGGGCAGTGAAAATGAAAAGCAGTATGTTATTTACTGAAATCCTTACTGTGAAAACTCTGCAACCATCATGCCCAGGGACCATGCCGCAGGTATTTTGTTAGCAGCATGTTGAACACAGGGACATTTCAAATTTATTAAATTGAAACTCTAATCCTGAACCAATCTATTCCACTGGGCAAGAAAGAAAAATACTACACCAATAACTTTCAACTACTCTGTAATGTGCTCGGGCTCACAGTCTCACTACATACTTAATTGCATCCAATCGCTTTTTAATCTGGCAGAAAACAGCATAGATATCAGTATGATACACATAGATAATAGATACACATACAATAGAGAGACACAGACACACACATACATGTAAAGATACTCCGTCTCCTTTGACATCTTGGGGGAATACATGAATATATTATATGGGTATATTTTATCTAGTTTTCTCTCAAAAACCATGGATTCTGCAATAGAGCAGATCCATTGCCATTTGGTACGTTGCTGTCCTTCACAATAAAAAGAACAAGAACATTTCAGTGTATAAGCTGCAAAGGATTTCAAGGCCATGAACAATGTAAGTGCTAAAAGAAAGAAAGATGCTGTTTGACATGGATTTTGCATTAGAACATTTATTCCACAAAAACAAAAGCTACATATAAAAAGAAAAACATCGGAGGACGGGGAGGGATAATAGCACTGATACCAATTCCACTTTGTACATCTCAGTTTCAAAGTAACCAAGAATAATAAAAATAAAAAGATAGTTAAGCATGATTGAGAATCCTTCTTGTTCAAAATTTCACTTGTGAAGTTCTGCTTTCATATACATTTTTCCCTCCTATTGCCTGCTGTGGGACGGTCCAGAAATGAGTATATGTGCCTTATATCTCCACTTTTCTGAAGTTTGATTATGTGACAACAAATTGGTCACAACTCAATGGTTTATGAGCAGCCATATAGATGTTCTTTAGGACTATTCTGAAAGGAAATGGAATGATGAGTACCCTATGCAAAACCTTCTGTTTACGTCAGAAAAAAAATGCAAGAAATACTCGGGTTCTCCAGGATTAGATCCGCAATAGTAGATTTGTTGAATTTTGAGAGTTTGGGAGCCATGCTCCTCCTCATTTGTATTCCACAGGTTTGAAAGAGCCTTAGTTAAAACTGACTTTCACCATCCCCTAGGAAGACAAAAGGAACTTCAACTCACCTGACAGACATCAGAACGAATTCCCGTCTTCCAGAATCCTTGGCTGCTCAGCTCAACCGTTACTTCCCGCCGCATGGTATTCTTCTGTCTGATTTTTTGCAGGGCTTCCTTTAGAGAAAGAAAAAGAGAACGGTATTTTGCTAAGGAATCAACATCCCCTTGAATTTGTGGAAAACTTGAGTCTTGATGAGGAAACATCCTTCATCTGTTCTTTGGAATCTCACAATGGAATTATCAGTGAAATCAAAAAATATAACTGAGAGCTTGGTCTAATGGCAACATAGGACAACCCACTCTAACACATCTTAGGAGAAAGGATAAATAGGAATGGGTTTATTACTGCCACAATCTGGCATACAAATATGCAGAACCAGGAAGGGCTGGTGGAAACCCTTGAAATTAGGACTGGATGCATCCAAATGGTACACTGTCTTACAGGAAAAAACAAACAGGCTGTGATGAAGGAAAAGATACATCACAAAATATTTCCTATATTATGTGTGCCTTGAAAAAAATATCTGCTGCCTCAGCATCTGTTTGCCTCACAACCTCCATACTCGTCACTTTGCCAGCTCCCAGTAAGGCAGTTAAGAAGAAAAGAAAGAAGCATCTGTTCTAATGTACTTGGGGATACACTGAATTTTAGAAGGGAAATAGTTCAGCTGCTGGTTTTCTTGCAAACCCATCTCGTTCTTCTCAATAAATCTTGCTAAAGAGATTCTTTGAGAATTGTGCTGGAAAAAGAATTGCTTTCAGTTTAGGCAGATGCTAAAGAGCCCCACAGAGGGCAGGATTCCCACCATAGAACTACTTATTATAGAGGGTTATAAAAAGAAGTTCCTGCAAGCACAAATCCACATGTGCAAAT
This sequence comes from Pantherophis guttatus, assembly GCF_059756535.1. Lineage (NCBI taxonomy): Eukaryota > Metazoa > Chordata > Lepidosauria > Squamata > Colubridae > Pantherophis > Pantherophis guttatus. Next base: position 140,024,343 of record NC_142065.1, read on the forward strand.
CACAGACACCACAATGAAGAATAATGAGGACAAGCAAGTCTTTAGATGTCTCTTTATCTTGCTGAAATCTTTCTACGGTAGGCTTCTGTTAAAGCGACTGCCTTAAGACCCCCGAGTACATCCATGAGAGAAACAAAACAAAACAAAACAAAACAAAACAAATGAAGCAGAGACATTTTCAGGAAGCAACCAGTCGGCTCAGGTGATAAAAATCTAGAAACAGAGATTTACACCGCAGGGTGATAAATGTCAAAGCAGCACTCCTTCTCTCTTTCTGGTTTGCAGTGAAATGTAATCACCCACAAATCCTATCTGCTATAATTTTAACAATAACGTGTCCATTATTCCCTAGAAAGAAATTTCTTCTTTTCTTTTAATAAAAAAAGTTCTTGTCTTCCATTTGTTCTACACTGCAGCAATGAAAGGCTTCTGTAAAGTTGAAAGTATTGTACAGTATTAAAACAACAACAACAAAAAATAGTTCTTGTCTGTCCAAACCATGGGGCAGGTTTATTAGTAGGGCATGGACCTTCCCACTTAAGAAAGGAAGCCAAAAGTTGATTTTGCAAGACTCTAAAGCTTGTAACCCCCTGAAGGCCAACCCAACTGGAATGTTGACACTTGGCTGTGCGAGGCTGCTAAAACATTAATTGGAAGAAGTGCCATTGCATAGAGGTTTTTTTCTGAGTAAATATCTTTAGGTTTACACTATGTGATTAAAAAAAAATAAAGCGTGAACAGGTTCCCTATTTTTCCAGTACAAAACTACTTAGCAGTACAGTAATGTCATTTTTTTTTTAAAAAAAGAGACAATGTTTTGCTTTTTTAAAAAAAGGAACATGACATTTTCTGTCTCCTTCCTTCCCCTTTTGCTCTCCCCATCTCAAATCCATGAAGTTGTCACGTTATTATTTTCTAACCATGCTTTTAGTGTAGAATTTTCTGTTTGTATGGGTGAGATGCCAGAATTTCAAGATTAGATCTGGCTACCTTAGTATGCGGTCTCTCAGCCTTGACCAAGTCCATAAATACACCTCCTTCTTAATTGGAGATACATTTTAAGAGTCGTTAAGTGGTATAGGAGAGCATTCTGGTTTTAAAAGGAAATGTGAGGTTGCAACATTTTACAAGTAATGTATGATAGATAATAGGATTCTGCAATTAAAAGGAAACCCAGGTTGGATGTATGACAGCTATTACATTGCCTAAAGCAACTCCTTTTCTTGTTCAGAAGATGTAAATACTATGGAAGTGAATTTTAATGTCCTTGGGCTCTAGGATATTTCACACAGGCATATCACAAGCACTGAGTACAGCAACAAGTCTTATGATTTGGTTAAAGGGATTGAGCTATCAGCAGCAATTCTTTGTCTGCTCAAATGCAACCCCCTTTTTTTTTACTGATAGAACTCATGGGCTTAATTGTGATTTACTGAATTGAGCAATCAAAGATTGAAACTAAAGCAATGGTGGGCTGCTCCTGGTTCTATAGAACCAGTAGTAAAATCAGTGGGAGGCTCCGCCCACCTTCCACGACATCATAATGGGTGATCTGTGCATGTGCACGCTCCCGTTGCGAACCAGTAGTAAAGGTAAGTAGAACCCACGCCTGAACTAAAGGTACTCCCCGACTTACAACCGTTCATATAAACACTATTCAAAGTAACAACTGAGTTGAAACAGGGAATTATGACTAGTTCTTGTGCTTATTACCGCAGCATCGTGGCATCCTCGCACTCACATAACCAAAATTCGAGGTCTTGACAACCAGCATGTATTTACAATAGTTGCCGTATCCCAAGGTCACACGATCGCAATATACAACTTTCCCAGGAGAAAGCAACGTCGATGGAAAAAACTGGGTTTGCTGAACAACCACATCATTTGCTTAACGGCCATGGTGATTTGTTTAACAACTACAGAAAAATGGTTGTAAAATCAGGCACAATTCACTTAACGATCACATTGCTTAATGACAGAAGTTCCAACTGCGGTCATAAATTGAGGAATACCGTACATTTTAGTACTGTGCATTTCTATCATCTCCTAAGAATTGCAAACAGCTCATATAATGGAAGAAATGTGGCTCATGGACAAAACTAAAATTAATCAGATTAGACAATTCTGAGTTGATGGACCAGTGATCTCATTTATACAACATAGCTTCCTGAATCCCTAGAAAACAACTACTATTATTTTAGAATATTCTAATATATTTTGATATATCAAAAGATCCCCAAAATTGCAGAAGCCATACGCAGTCCTTGGGTAGTTTATTATTTACTAATTTTCATCCTCTCTATCCCCACTTTCCACTCATAAGACTTTCTGCAGCTAAAATAATAATAATGAATACCCATATTAAATTAAAAAGTTAGTAATTTTAAGTAAATAGTAATTAGTAAGGTTAGTAAAAGAGCTGTGGTGGCACAGTTATTAGAATGCAGTATTGCAGGCTAACTCAGCCGACTGCCAGCAGTTCGATTCTCACTGGCTCAAGGTTGACTCAGCCTTCCATCCTTTTGAGGTCGGTAAAATCAGGACCCAGATTGGGGGTCAATATGCTGACTCTGAAAACCGCTTAGAGAGGGCTGTAAAGCACTATGGAGCTATATAAGTGCTATTGCTAGTAATGAAACTTGAAAAACCTGGCTTTTGTGCATACAAGTGAATTACAGTAAATTACATTTTTTAAAAACCCAGTATTCTTCCCAAGAACCCCCAAAGCAAGCAGACACTAGCTTTACTCCCTTAAAATTGCCAACTGCCCTCCTCCCTGTCTATCTCTCGCAAACATCTCTTTGCATCTTCAACCAGAATACAGAATACTGTACCTTCTAGCTGTAAAAATTTTCTAGTTCAGACTCACCCAAACGAATAACAGAATAACAAAAAATAAAACACTCAGATGCCTATAACCTTGGATAATAAACTAGGATTCATGATAGACTGCAGTTAAAGGCAACTGCCAAACCAACAATTACCAGAAGATGAAATTATAACATACTTCTCTCTGAACTAATTTCTGTTTATCCGCTTGTTTCACTTTGGGACTATTAGCCAGCAGGTGGCGTAATTTCACATAACTTTTCCAGAGTTTTTGGTACCTGAAAGAGATGACAGAACTATAGTTACATTTTGGAACATTGTGTGTTTAGCTTAGTCATCTGTCCAGAATTATTTATACACTGGAATTTGCTTCATAACCATACAGACAAACTAATACAGGTTGTCCTCGACTTACAGTTCATTTAGTGACTGTTCAAATTTACAACGGCACTGAATAAAGTGACTTATGATCATTTTTCACAGTTCCAACCTTTGCAGCATCCCCATGGTCATGTGATCAAAATTCAGATGCTTGGCAACCGGTCATATTTATTTGCAGTGTCCCTGGGTCCTGTGATCACCTTTTACGACCTTCTGACAAGGAAAGTCAAGGGGGAAGCCAGATTCACTTAACAACCATGTTACTAACTTAACCACTGTAGTGATTCACTTAACAACTGACAAAAAACATCATAAAAAGGAGGCAAAATTCACTTAACACCTATTTCGCTTAGCAATAGAAATTGTAGTCGTACGTCGAGAACTACCTGTATATTTCCAGTATCATCTATCGCAGGGGTGTCAAACTCAAGGCCTGGGGGCCAGATCAGGCCCGCGAGGTACTTAGATCTGGCCTATGGGGCCACCTCGGAAACAGCGAAGGACCAGCCTGTGGTGTTTCTGCCAGGGAAAACGGGCTCTTGGGCTCTGTTTTCGGTTGCCACAGCCTCCTGCAACCCTCTGCCAGTGAAAACGGAGCTCGGGAGGGCCGCGCTCGGAGTTGGAACCAGAGTTGGCTTGGGCCACTGATAATGGAAGTGAATCTTTCCAATAAGGGAAAAACATACCAAAAATAATTTTTTTTTTTTTAAAAAAATGTGCAATGGGGTATTCAGGGAAAAAGGATGATTTTGCATGATAAAAGTTCATTCAGTTAATTCCATCAAATCTTTGACCACAACTATCTGGAATCTCTCATGGAGACAACAGCACTTTGGCCACTCTCAACAAAAGGAAAAGGAGGCAAACATTTTAGATATGGACACCTGACAATAATATTAAATGTTTCACTACATATACATATTACTTATTTTAAAAAATGTTACGTTGTTTATTAGTTCCATATAATTAATAAGGGAGGAGCTTACTGTGGGTCTCCAGCATAACTGAGTTGAGCTGGTCGTATTCCAAAATGGACGATAATGGGAAAAGTAATCACTTCAGGGTTGAATTGCTCACGATCCAACTGATCAATGCGAACAGAACTGGGCTTCTGCAGGAACAGAAAAGGGAAAAAAAGAAAGAAAGAATAAATTTTCCACTAATAATGGCTCCATCAATGTTTATTTGAACTATGTTGGTGGCACAGTAGTTAGAATGCAGTATTGCAGGTAAACTCTGCCCACTGCCAGGAGTTCAATTCTGACTGGCTCAAGGTTGACTCAGCTTTCCATCCTTCTGAGGTTGGTAAAAGACCCAGATTGTTGGGGACAATATGCTGACCTTGTAAACTACTCAGAGAAGCTGTAAAACACTATGAAGCAGCAGTATATAGGTCTAAGAGCTACTGCTATGGAGTTTTTGGCTACACATAACTTTCTAAAGATACAAACAAACTTCACATATTGAAGATTTCTATGAGCTCTCATGCACTATATCTACTAACACTATTCTGAAAGGAGCTAGCAGCTCTACTTGAAAATTAGCAGTCTGAAACTAGCAGGATCTCTCTCAATTTTAATTGGATTTTTTTTCCTGGGCAAACAAATCATCCTATTCACATGTCCAAATATTACTATATGATGAAAAAGTGTGAATTATTCTTTCTGTTACTCTTTTCACATTCACACACAGAAAAGGGTTGTCTAACCACAGAAGTTTCTTAGGCAATGGAAAATTTTGAGCTGGCTAAATAAGTTCAGCCTGAACATAAGACAGACATGGAGAAGGATAACAAGATGGTCACCTCATTTCATGCTACTACTATTATCCTGTTTCCCCCCAAAATAAGACATCCCCTGATAATAAGCCCAATTGGGCTTTTGAGCGCATGGCAATAAGACCAAGCGCTTATTTCAGGGTTCAAAAAAATATAAGACAGGGTCTTATTTTTGGGAAAGCACCTTAGATTTAAAACACAAAATGGCTGAGGTTAATTTTAGGTTGTTTAAGTTACTGTTATTTATTGATTACAGTAACTTATGGGAGGACTAAAATTAGAATTACCATCCTTCTGTTTCTCCCAAAAGTTCTCACAAAATTAACCATTCATTCTGTTTTTATAGTGTAAGGTTTCACCCAGGAATTAATATGTTAGGACCTCATAATGGCTGAAAGGACTAATATTAATGTAGGCTAGTGGTAGAAACAATAAAAAAATCTGATAAAAGTTTAATTATCTTGCGGGAGCCACTGTCATTCTAAACTTTACAATTAAAACATCACTCCAGAAACGGATGGATACTTAGCCCTGAAGAAGACTCAAAATTCATTTTTATTTAAATAATGCAATGCTCTTCTCAATAAATTTACAAGGTTATGCTCTGTGAAATATTCCTCTTCTCTCTATTCCTAATTTAGTCTTTGCATTAACAAAGAAACAGAAAACCCACACAAATCTTCCTCTTCTATTTGTTCCCAGCAGAAATTAGAATAATTGCTATTGTCACTATAGGGACTTGACAGAAAAGAAAAATATGCACACACAAAACCTATTTTTCTTCCTTTTTTCATTCTCATTTTAAAAAGCTACATGGAGAGACACACACGCATGCAACCAAGAAAATGATGCTCCATAAATCCCCACATGATCTTTAGTCATTATAGACAAGTAGCAAGGTGAGAGGTTCATTATTAAAATCCACAAAAGTTACTCCTGTTGTCAGAAGTACAATACATATTAAGGTGAACACAACAGGAAGAGGTGTTTATGTGACATGAGATTTTCTTTCTTTTGGGAGATGGATAAAACGTTCTGGAGCATGGAGGAGGGAGGGAGACATTCAAGCAGATCATTTATTTAAAACTCATTGCTTGGATTGCTTTCTGCCTGCCTTCCTATTTTTTTTTTTAATTTACTTTCCGAACTTTGTATTCCCTTGTCAGTATTTTATCCTATTGTTCTATGCTTGTTTCATTGGCATTCAGCATATTAGACAGACTCGATGGAACCTAATGCATTTAACCCACACATGAATACAAAGGCATGTTAATATCTTAGATCAGAGTTCCCCAACATTTCCGGGTTGGCGGTCCGGGAGGGGGGGGGCGGCAAGGGGAGAAAGAGAAGATGATTTTGTGCACAGGCAAGCACCTGCTGCTTGTGCGAGTAGGGCTGAGACACTCACATGAGTGGAGCCATGAACGCTCACTTGAGTGGGGCCGCAAGTGCTCAGGATGATCACGCAAATGATACCCCCGAGCCCCAGCAATACTCGCATGAGTGGGGCTACAAATCCTCAAAATGTTTGCGTGACTGGGGCTGCAAGCCCTCACCATGTTCGCAGAAGTGGGGCTGTGCACACCCATGCACATGCACCAGCTGGCACTCACACAGCCCGGTTGCAAATAGGCCGCAGACAATTCATAAGAGGTAGTCCTCGAGTTATGATAGTAATGCAGTCTGCCCATTATGGTCATAAATCCTCATGGTCATAAAACAGAAGAAACAATGAAAGTTTTTTGTGGTGGTTGTTAAGCAAAAGCCACAGTCATAAAATGAACAATGGTTTTAGTTTGCAGTTTTGTCAAAAACCAGAAGTAACTGCCAATTTTAGGGAAAACTACAGTAAAATACGCTTTTGTGACACGGGATGCTATAGACATCCATATATGCAGCTGTGTTGCTAAGTGCCCAAAGATGGTCATGTGACCATGGGGGTGGGAGGGAAGACGGCACGACCACCAGAACTTTTCACCTGGATTGTAAGTCCCCCTTTTCGGGTTAGTCATAATTAATTATAATCGTTAAGTGACCTGTTATAAGTCAAGGATTATCTGTAATCAAATACTAAACGGAAGTGAAAAGTATCTTGTGAATAATGGACAAATGGATAAACCTCTGTAAAAGACCTCTGAGATTGACCCTGACAAGTAACTGCTGGATCAGGCCCCATTTAGCTTTTATTGCATCTGCCACCACCATAGCTCTTCTAGCTTTTGATCTAAAGATACATTTTTGTTTTTATTCTGACCTAGGCTTCCCCAGCAGCACGAAGCCGAGTCCTCATCCCGATAAACCCCTTTTATTTAATTTACAGGGAATTCCTCTCCAGCAAAGTCTTTCCTTTCCCACAGTCTTTCAAGATAGTTCACAATTACCGACCTTTATCAGGCTTGGACAGTGGCCAGGCCGCTATCTTTCAGACTCCACACTGTATTTTGTGTCCTACTTGTGGCCCCCCGCAAAGGGGGCCACAATTGATGCCATGATTTCAATGGAATACTCAGCCTCGTCCAGGTTAGAGGACTCGGGGTGACAAATGGGGTACGGAGTGACACATTGCTCAACTGTAATAGATTCTGTGATAATGTAACATTAAAAACATACACTTGTCAGTAGTAGTTGGGATGGCTAATATTTAGTGTATATTTACTGTAGTTTTATTTCAAGAGAGAACATTTCAATACCATGCCAGAGCTGGTCACTATCATTCCTTTGCATTCCTCGGCATATTTCTGCCACTCCAGCTCTTCCCACTGTAGCATATTGGCAATCTCTTCTTCTGGCACGAGCGGTTTATTGCAGCGTAACAAATACAGGAGGATCTGATGCATTGAGAGAACTTCCTTCCCGCCATCTTAAAAACAGAATGGGACTGGTTGTCAGAATACACTGAAAGCATTTGAAAACTAGCAATGGTTTCAGGGCAGCTAAACACCTTCTGCAGAAAACTTAAACAATCACATTAAGCCATAAGCTACAACTGGTGGGATTCACCTATCACACTAATTTATAAAGCAGTCTGGAAATCAAAATAGCTGGGGTGAGCCAAATAAACCAAAGCCAGGCCAACCATATTTTGGCCTAGAATGATGCACTAACTCAAATATTAAGCCACCCTATATTAGCCACCACACAATTGTTTGAACTTGGGTGGCGCTCAATTTAGTGCTTGCACAAAATCTATAAAAATTCACAAAAAGTCCAAAATGGAGGTTGTGTGTACAACTTGAAAGCAGCTGCCAATGACTAATTCCCCCGTTACACATTATATTAAAAGTTAAATGTAAATTATTTTACAATTTTTTTGTTTCACAAAGCAAATGCAAGAATTTGAGAGAGGGGGGGTTGGAAGCCACGTTATATCATTTTTAGGTCTTAAAATAAGCAGCAAAAAGACTATGTTTTCATGTCAACCTGGACTTTTGCCTTCAAAGCTAGTAGGACTGTGATACCATATCAAGACATGGTATACATAACTTATTTCACAAGCCTGAAAGTCTACAATTGGCTGGATTTTAAACATATTTAAATTTTATATATATATATATAATATATATATATATATATATATATATTTATATTTTACTTAAATATATATATATTTTACTTAAATATTTATAAACCACCAGTCTGGACCCAGTCACCCAAGGCAGTGCAATACATTCAAATATAAGTTTCAGCAATAAAATACAATAAAATTATATTAAAAAGTTCATAACCAAACCTTAACGTTCAAAACAAAAACAAAAAAACCCCCAAAATAATTACATCAAATGTAATTCAAGCAGTAGAAGAAAAGGCACTTCCAGTGATAGACAGAAATAATAAATATCATCAAATCTTTGAAAACAAAACATTTTTAAAAAGCACGCCTTCCAACCCTAATATAAATACACCTTGGCAAGATGTCTACGCATGATAGATAAAAAACAAACTCAAGGGAAATCCTGCTCGCCTTCTCATTATTTGGGCAACAGTTAAATTTCAGTGGAAATTTTGTATGATGGCTGCTGTTGCTAGAAAGTGATAACTGATCATCTCACTGATAGTTCTGACTCGCTTTAAAAGCAGCTTCCTATGAAAATTCCATTAGAACAGTGAAATAATTTGTGCTGCACATTCTCCATTATAGAGAAGAGCATCTAACACAACAGAAAGCTTTTAGTTCAATCAGAGGTGACCATAAGTATAAGTTTCCTATAGGTAGGTCTCTGGAATGAAGAAGAAACCAGAAACAGAAAACCAGCCTCAAAGGTAGTGCATTACAGGAGTGTCTACGGAGATTCTCAGTCATCCAGATCATGGCTGTCCCAAAGGTGCTTTTTCAAAAGGCAACTGGACTGGACCAGTGGTGGGTTGCTCCCGGTTTTGTCCGGTTCTTTAGAACCAGGGGTGAAATACTCCCAGTTCGGACCGGATCACCTGAGCCGGTAGCGATGGCAGTGGGTGGTTCGGAGAACCGGTAGCAAAAATCCCTGCGCCCCCCCCCCCCCGCCCAGCTGAGCCGCACGATCATCAGAGGCTTTTTTTTTTTTACTTTTAAAAGCATTTTTTTTACAACCTCTTCCGACGAAAAAATTTTCAGAGGCTTTTCAAAGCATTTTTTTCTGCAACCTCTTGGCCAAAGAGGTGGTAAAAAAAAATGCTTTGAAAAGTCTCTGACGATCCCAGCTGAGTTGCCTGATCATCAGAGGCTTTTCAAAGCATTAGAAAAAATGCTTTGAAAAGTTAAAAAAAAAAAAGTTGGCCACGCCCACCCAGTCACATTACCCCCCCCACCAAGCCACGCCCACAGAACCAGTAATAACAAATTTTACATTTCACCCGTTTAGAACCAATAGTAAAAGTGGTGGAAGGCTTCGCCCACCCGCCCAGACATCATAATTGACAATCTCCCATTGTCCCATTGCAAACTGGTAGTAAAGGTAAGTAGAACCCACCCCTGGACTGGACGTTCTTTATTTTTTTCCTTGAAGACATTTTGCTTCTCATCCAAGGAGCTTCTTCAGTTCCAAGAAAGTTCCACACCCATTTGCACTATTCAGGTGACCCTGAGGGCACAGATAAACTGAAGAAGCTTCTTGGATGAGAAGCGAAACATCATCAAGGAAAGAAAAAAAAACATAGAAAGTCCAGTTGCCTTTGAAAAAGCACCTTTGGGTATTTCAGGAGTGGCAGCCAGAAATCAAACATTCCACAAAGCTTCTGCTGCTTATGAATAATAACCAAAAATTCTCAACAAGTCCCAAGCAACATTTATACGACATACTTAATCAGGGCAGTGAAAGCAATAATAATAATTCTAAACTTAGTTACTTTTAGGCCTGGTTAAATTGGTTTTCTTATGGGTGCTGCTTAGCATTCCATTTGAACCTTAGTAGCAATCTAAGCTTTGTGCATGGTAGAAAAACAAGTGTTATGGCTGAACATAGATACTAAATTACTTTAAGTATTGAAGTTCTTAAACTTGTAAGAAGTGACACAAATAATATAGATTTATAGCCAAGGTGACAACTGAATGTCTGTGTGGATTCTTCAACACACATTTGCAAGTTTGGAAGAAGCATAAAGGTAAAGATTCCCCTCACACATATGTGCTAGTCGTTCCTGACTCTAGGGGGCGGTGGTCATCTCCGTTTCAAAGCCAAAGAGCCAGCGCTGTCCAAAGACGTCTCCGTGGTCATGTGGCCGGCTTGACTAAATGCCAGAGGCGCACGGAATGCTGTTACCTTCCCACCAAAGGTGGTCCCTATATTTCTACTTGCATTTTTTACGTGCTTTCGAACTGCTAGATTGGTAGAAGCTGGGACAAGTAACGGGAGCTCACCCCATTATGAGGCACTAGCGATTCGAACCGTTGAATTGCCGACCTTTTGATCGACAAGCTCAGTGTCTTAGCCACTAAGCCATTGCGTCATAAACATAGAAATAAACATAGTCATAAACATAGTCATAAACAGAAGCATAGTCCAGACCAATATTTCTCACCCATGGCAACTTGAAGATATATGGAATTCAATTTTCAGAATTTCTCAGCAAGCATAGTGGGCTGAGGAACTCTGGGAGTTGAAGTCCTCACATCTTCAAGTGTCAAGATTGAGAAACACTAGTCCAGCCATAGATTTATATCCTCTCAGAGAGAAGGAACTAAAAGAATAGCTGTCACACTGAAACCAAATACACTTACCTGGAAGAAATCTTACGAAGCGTGGCATGAAATGGAACCGAGGACATGAAGTATCACTGTTTTCTGATGAAGGACCTTATATAACAAAATGAACAGCAATGTGTCGTATATCATAAGGTGCAATTTCATAGAACATTTACCTGCACCTTTGGTACTTCAGTAAAAATCAAACTACTTTTATAGAACTGAATTTGCATTCTACAAATCTGCTACAAAGCAAATGATTTTACATCCTATGAAACAGTTGTTTTGTTTTGTGAAAAGAAAGTTTTTTTATCCCTCCGCTTGGAAAAGATTGGGAACACAGGGTCTTCCAAATATCATTATACTACAGATGGGTAGTATATGGGTGGGACTTATGAGAATTAGCATCTGGAGTGAAACTTAATAGAACTAAAAAAAAAATTGTCTAATAAAAGGAAAACTCAGAACATACAACGGCATGATCTCAGAATTATAGTGGACAATAGAGAGCATTTGCACAAAATCTGCCATGGGCATTGTTATCATAGCTATGAAATATGTAGAAGGTTATAACGTATCAACTATTTATGTCCACCACACAACACAAACCTGGCTTTTTATAACCACTGAACATAATGGATGGGGAAGTTATCCCTTATACTTTTCTCCTTCTGCCTGTAAACTTTGAATTCTTTGAGTATATCTATACCTTCTTTTAGTTTCTCAGAAACTATGCAATATTCATATCCTCTAGACTGGGTATCTCCTTTCCTTAAATATTCTGAATTAATTGACTGCCTCCTAATTTAGGGGTAGAGGCAGTTCAGTGAAGAGGTTAAGGCATCAGGCTAGAAAACTGGGGACTGTGAGTTCTAGTCCCATCTTAGGCAATAAACCAATTGGATGACCTTGGGACAGTCACTTTCTATCAGCCCTAGGGAGCAAGCAATGACAAAACGCTTCTGAAAAACCTTGCCAATAAAACTTCAGGGACTTCTCCAGGAATCTCAAAATGCAAATTCCAAAAAGAATTTGGACATGATTGAATGGGAGGGGGAAAAAAAAATAAGGTTCCCACAAATTTTAAGGTCAATGTCTCAATTTTTCAGAGCATATCATTGACACTTTACACAATATGATGGCGATAGAGGGCAGTTAATTCTATCTAGTCTTAAAAGCAAAATACTTATTTATCAGGAGACAAACTTATTTATATAGCTCTTCATATGGTTTCTAACTCTCAAGGATGCCCTTAACTATCATCTCAAACTAGCTTATCTCTTTATTTTTCTTGGACAAATGTGGGGGGGGGGGGATCACAATATAAAAATGTGATATAAGTCCCTGACTTTTGCTTTTTAACAAAATACCTTCCCTTGAAATATTCTGTAGTCAGGTGGGGGAAGGGTTCTAGCACGCATCAAGAGAGAATCTACCAGCACATTAATACAGCAAATAAACAACTATGCAGCAATTAGAGATCTCCCATAAATATACTTTTAAGATAGTTACCAATCAGATTCCAATCGTACAGTTCTAAAATATCTTTGAAGAGATAAGAAGAGAAGAGTTCCAGGCCTCGGACACAAAAGTTCTGGGGAGGGGAAAACAGTAAGCAATTCATGACCATACAATAAACATCTTCACCAACTTACATCATGAGATTTGAATGTATTCCCTGAAATCAGAGATGGGACGGGACGGGATTGGACAGGATAGGATAGGAGCTAACCACCCTCAAATTGCAGGATCCTCTCCCCTCAGCCCAAGTTCCCATTTCTTTATGCTTATGACAAGGGGACTGAAAAAACAAAGATTACCGTATTTTTCAGAGTATAAGATGCACCTTTCCCCACCCCCTAAAAGGGAGTGAAAATTTAGGTGTATCTTATACACCAAATGTAGCCCCGCCCACCCACTGGCCCCCACCCTATGGCCTCTGCCTCCCAGCAGTTACCTCCTTGCAGCAAGCAGCAAGAAAAAACAGCTCCTTTCAGCTTCAGCACAGCCTAATTAGCACAAGTTGATTGGATCGGCCTCCCGACTCTCAGCTCTTTTGCGCAGACCTCTGCTGCTTGCTGCAAGGAGGTAAATTGCTGGAGCAGATTTTTTTTTCCTTGTGCTAATCAAGCTATGCTGAAAACAAAAATGAAAGCAAAGCAGGCTGTTTGCTGTTTGCTGCAACGAGGCAAAATTGCTGGGAGGCAGTGGTACGGTACTTTTTACAAAATCTGAGAAACCAGAAATGGAGATAGTAGCATCTCCAACAGTCAAGGGGAAAGATAATCCATATGTTATATTGGCAATTTTCTTCACTCACCCCTCACCTCCAGCTGTGCAGCCCGGTTTCTAATGGGCCACAGCCCAGGGACTGGGCCCTGTGTTAGGAGAAACGTTTCCAATTTTCTTTTTTTTTTCCTACTACTTTTAATTGCTTCTGTCTCAAATTGGGAAGGGGGGAAGGATTATTAAATTTTTTCCTGATTTTCTTTCTCAAAACAAAAACACACAAAATGATTCAGAGGTCTTTGTATGTTTCCACGGACGCTTTACTTCTTTAAAAGAAAATGGTGGTGCAGTGGTTAGAATGCAGTATGGCAGGCAAACTCTGCCCACTGCCTGGAGTTCAACTCTGATGGGGGCTCAAGATTGACTCAGCCTTCCATCCTTTCGAGGTTAGTAAAATGAGGATCCAGGCTTTTGGGGTGGGGGGCAATACGTTGATATTGTAAACTGCCCAGAGAGAGCTGTAAAGCATTATGGGGTGGTATATAAATCTATGTGAAATAATGCTATGAAATAATCTCTAAATATGTTACAACCAGAAGATATTTAGGTAGGATATTCACAGTATTCGATCTGATTAGGCTTGTATGCAGAGGGCATGCTATACAGCAGGGGTCTCCAACCTTGGCAACTTTATGATTTGTGGAGTTGAAGTCCACAAGTCATAAAGTTGCCAAGGTTGGAGACCCCTGCTATACAGTATAGCTCTCAAATATAAGATCAAGAATGCATTTCTTCTACTAAGGATCAATGACATTTTCATAAACAAAGCAAGGAGACAGTCCTTCTGTACTGATGGGATTGCCTCTTTTTTTTTTTTTTTCTGATCTCTGATTCAGAGGCTGTTGGGTTTCTACTTGACCTCAAATTATGAGGTGTGAATATCAGGGGAAAAGCCTACGTTGATAGGCGAACCAAGTTTAAACTGCATCTTATAAAATAAAAGCTGTTAAAAATAAATTTTACATAGGTTTCAGAGTTTCCCCAAGTGTTTGTTTCCCACCCCAACCCCAAACAAATCAAGAGCTAAAGAATTGTGTTATTGTTGGTTTTCCCCATTCTTTTAATTTCCAGACTTTTTACTTGCTTAGTATAAACATGGAAGCCTAGAGTTCTTTGCAAGCATCCTACATAGTTTTGTATTAAAATTCCAAAGCCAGACTAACTCCAGATATAAACTCTATATACAGGTAGTCCTCGAGTTACAACAGTTTGCTTAGTAACTGTTCAAAATTATAACGGCACTAAAAAAAGTGACTTATGACCATTTTTCACACTTATGACTGTTGAGGTATCCCCACGGTTTACATTTGGATGCTTGACAACTAACTCATATTTATGACGGTTGCAGTGTCCCGAGGTCACGTGATCATCTTTTTGCAACCTTCTGACAAGCAAAGTCAACGGGGGAAACAGATTCACTTAACCACCGTATTACTAATTTAACAACTGCAGTGATTCACTTAGCAAATGTGGCAAGAAAAATCGTAGAATGAGGCAAAACTCACTTAACAAATTTCTCACTTAGCAACATAAATTTTGGCCTCAATTGTGGTCGTAAGTTGAGGACTACCTGTATGAACAAATGAAATATCCAGAAAGGTGTATCTTTCCCTTAAAATTCACTTATTGGTAAGGTTAGTATTGGTATAATGAGAGATATCCCAGATCATCTCCCATCCAGCACTTATCTTATGAAGAAATGTGGAACAAATAATTTAAATATTCATACTCTACTTTGGAGAAAAAAAATGGACTGTTGAAGAAGCAAGAAATAGAAGAAGGAGGAAATAGAAAATGATCTCAGCAGAGGATCAATATTTAGCTTCCTAAATAGGAACTTTGTCTCTGAAAATATTTATTTCTCTTTTCACAGTACGTTCTTTTCCTCACCGAAACTAGTTAATTTTATCATTTTAAAGACACCTCTTAGGCTGAAAATGTTACCTCTACCCTCAAATATATATATATCTTTTTTTTTTAACAGAGGTACAATAATCTGATTTTTTTTCCCATCTGAAGAAACGTTTCAGCAGCCCTTAATATTTTACTCAGCTGAGGTTACCGGGGGGGGGGCGGGGGGCATATGTTTAACTTGTTTTAAGTCTTGCTTTATTGTATTTTTCTAATTATATTTCAGAATCATAGACATTGTGATTCTAAAACAGTGTATCTTTAATTACAAGTGCCTACCCAGGCATACAATATGTTCCACTTCAGAATATGCATGAATCAAAAATTTAAAATATCTTGGTGCATCGCAAACCAAACAGATGTCTTGAATAATCACACTCATAACTTACTTCAGGCATCATCTCCTCAATGAAATGAATTGTATAATCAATGTTAAATCTGATTACTTTGCACAGAGGAATCTAGAAAGAGACAAAGAAACATGGAACACTTTTAAGGAGCAGTGCAATCAACACTCTTAAGAGCCTTTGCTGTCTTCTGATCAAACGTTGCATGCGCAAAATGTTGCATATGTAAAATAAAGTTTGTGATGACCAGCTGGCAAATGGCATCAAAAGCAGAAGGGTAATGGCATGATCAAATGCTGCCACCTACTGGACATTTAAAGCAGATGCACCAAAGCGACTGAATGTAACAAGTTACTTATGTACTGTGTAATGTACATTCCCTGCAATGAAAATATATACACTGTAATGAGAATACAGGAAAGCTATTCACACAATTTATGCTATTCTAATCCATCAAATAGTTTATACTTTTAGAAGGTGAGATACAAATACAATTACAGAACACAGATCGTTAATAATACCAGTGGACATTTGCTAGTAAAGAAATACTAACATTATTTGATTACAGAAGAAGAGAATAACAGATTTGGAAGGAACCTTGGAGGTTTTCTAGTCCAACCTCTTGCTCAGGCAGGGAACCCTATAACATTTCAGGTAAATGGTTGTCCAGTCTCTTCTTAAAAAACTTTGTTGGAACACCCACTGCTTCTGGAGGCAAGTCATTCCACTGATTAATAGTTCTGTCAGGAAGTTTCCCTTTAGTTCTAGATTGCTTCTCTCTTTGATTGGTTTCCATCCATTGTTTCTTGTTGACTCCCCCGCCTTGTGGCAACCCCTTAGATCGGGGGGGGGGGCAAACTGGTGGCCCACAGGCCAGATGCGTCACGCACAGGCCACACCCACCCCAGCTCCATGAAGGGAAAAAATGTTGCAAAAACATCACGATGGCAACGTGACGCCACGGGTTTGACACCCGTGCTTTAGATATTGGGGTTGCCACAAGGAAGAGGGAGTCAACCTATTCCCCAAAGCACCTAAATCACATAGTATTTATTTTGCTTTAAAAACTTCACATCAGCACTCTGATCCGTAATATTACTCAAATAGTTGCTTGGCTTATCCAACAGTCACTCCAAGACAGGAGTTCCCCAATTTCATGCTCCTGTGATTCCTAAAATATAAGAGAGAGCTCCGTGCCCCTTGCCAGTGAACAGAACCAATGCTTATATTGAGGTGAGGAAATGGAAGCCCTCACTTTAAATCCCATCACTACATTTTAATCTATATTTCATAGAGGTGCACCAACTTGCACAGGCAAAAAACAAAGAAGAAAAACCAGATCAGGTTTTGACAGTCAACCCCTCGCTCTGTTTCGTCTGAGCAAGCCTGCAGCCAGTTTACAGGGCAAATTTTGACAGCATGTAAAAACCCCTCGCAGATGGGATGATGAGAGATATCCCATCTCACACTGCTGCACGTTATTAGCTGAAATAAGATTTGACCAGGGTCTTACTATTCCCAGTTCATGCTCTTCAAACATAGCAGAAAATGAGCTCTCATGGTTTAATTATAAAAGGTCAACAATCCTTGGCTGCCATCTCCATCCAGGCTACAATTTTCCAACTAAAACAGAAGACGTGCTTCTTTCTGAGAGGGCAGCTTAGTCTGGGAAAAAAGTTATGCCTTTTTAAATAAAATGGGTTCCCACTTTTTAAACTCTTTATTGTTCTCTCTTGCAGAATTGTTTGGCCACAGAAGTGCAGTTTTTAGCCAAGAAATTATTCTCGGTTTCATATTGCCTGTCAAAATAGACAGACTCGACTTAGAACAGTTCATTTAGTGACCATTCAAAGGTGCCAAAAAGTGACTTAGGACCGTTTTTCACACTTACGGCCGTTGATCACATCCCTGTGATCACGTGATCAAAATTCAGATGCTTGGCAACTGACTCATAGTTATGACGGTTGCAGTGACCCAGGGTCATCAGATCCCCTTTTGCAACTACCTTACAAATAAAAGTCAACGGAGAAGCCAGATTCACTTAACAACCATGTTACTAACTTAATAACCGCAGTGATTGACTTAACAGCTCTGGCAGGAAAGGTTGTAAAATGGGGCAAAATTCACTTAACAAGCGTTTCATTTAGCAACAGAAATTTTGGGCTCAATTGTGGTCATATGTCGAGGACCATCTGTAGTAGTTTAATTGATAGTTCAATAATAATGCAGGAGGAGGAGATAGTTTACTGATAAACTGTCAATATACAGCAACAGTTTGGAGTTATGTTCCTCTGCCATCAGTCTGTTTATGTAGTATGTGTTAAGCCTTATGAGTTTAAAAGAGAATTGAGAAGATGCAAAAATAGGATGAATGCTCTCTCTTGCAATTGAACAGCTGATGTTTTAGGAAGATACCCTTCTTCAGAGAAAATCCCAATAATAAGGCTCTAGAGAAGTCCAGAACCAAACCTTTCCACTCTATAAAATATGTTGTTGTTGTTGTTAGTCACGAAGTTGTACCCGACCCATCGCGATCCCATGGACAACGTTCCTCCAGGCCTTCCTGTCCTCTACCATCCTCCGGAGTCCATTTAAGCTCACATTGACTGCTTCAGTGACTCCATCCAGCCACCTCGTTCTCTGCCGTCCCCTTCTTCTTTTGCCCTCAATCGTTCCCAGCATTAGGCTTTTCTCCAGTGAGTCTATTTTGTAGACGCCTATAAAATATAGGCGTCTACAAAACAAAAAATGTTTACATGTAGAAATGCAACATTTCATAAAACAAAGTAGTAAACAAAACACCTATATGGAATACAGGCTAAAGTGAGAAACTCAAATGAACCCAAGGGAGATAGGAAATCAGTCTTATGATTAACTCTGGAGAAGTATTGGTTTTCTCCCTCTAGGCACCTTACACATTTCAATCTGGCAGTAACTTCAGAAATAATAAAACAGAAGTAAATAGCTGCACTATACAAAGCCGTATTATTAAGGCCCTTTTATTCCAAAACTATTTATTCTGCTGTGCAGCAGGTTCTTCAATCCTACAGAAAATTCCCTCTGGAGGATTGTTCCAGTAAAACTCTCGAAAATATGGTGGGAAATTAATTGGGCTGTGCTGGCTTGGAAAATTATTTGGAAGAAGGGCTTTGGACTTTACTCTGCTATTCATTAAAGCAGCCTGACTTTTTTTCAGACCCTTGCACGAGCCTGTAAACAAAGATTCCATTATTTTAAGAACTTGGTCATTCAAAGTAATGTAGATTTTAAAATATTGTTTTTTCAAGCATCTGATGCCCAAGGTCCAGAGCACTCTTCCGAGATATTTCAGAAGCATGCATAGTCCTAGGAATTAAACTGAGACTTCTTTAAATACAGAAAAGTAAACACTATACGAAACAGCCAGGATTTGTGGGATCCCTACTGCTCTCTGAGCTTGTTCGCTTGCAGACGTTTCATCACCCAAGTAGGTAACAGCATCAGTACAACTGGAATATAAAAGAAAACATACTTACATTTGTGAGAGGAGCATGGGAAAACATGGAAAATCCTTCAAAAATGTACTCGTGGTCATCGTACTCTATGACGGTGGGTCTGTCTGTCTAAAGAAATAAAACCAGAAGCTGGGAAAAGTTGCCCTGGGGGAGGCTCAAGAAGTTGCTATCACGCTGCAAATTACTTACTAAGAAGTTGGTAGGAGGTGACACCGTAATGCGGTAATGGAACAATCGTCCAGCGTTGTTGGTCATAGGACGGCAAGGTTTAATAGGCTTTAAGGAGAGAAGAACAGAGAAAAGACATGATGAAGGAAACTCAATCCCCACAAGAGAGTAGAAAAATCCTGACCATTTCAGTGGCAACCATTGTGGTTGCTAAATGAGGACTGCCTGTAGAGAGTCTGGATTATGCATGTACGTACCATAAATAGCCGACGCCATTTGTTGCGAAGAGATTTCATTTCAGTTTTTTACAGCGTTAACATTAAGGAAACATAGACATGACAGAATACAAAGTTGTCATTTTTAAAAAGATTTTAAAGGGAAGATTTTAAGCTGGCCAATCTCGTGTTGGTTTAAACCACGACAAATGGGAGATGATATAATCCAACTTTTGTTGGGCAACTCAATATATTTGAGCCCCCCAATTCTTTATTAAGACCACTGAAGAATATTTCTACTTTTTCTGGCTGTTGCTTTTGTTTTATACTCCAATCCATATTTGGTGGGAGTTCTAACATCAGGGCAGGCTGGTTGGTCATTCCATGAAAAATTGTATTATATTTTATTCTACAGTTCGGAGAAGGGAAGAAAATCTATATTGGCTTGGATCCTAAGAAGAAGAGAGAAAAGAAATGATGAAGGAAACTTAATCTCCACAAGAGAGCAGAAAAAATCCTGCTTCTTCTAAACCAGCCACCCTGAATTTAGAACCATTTAAACATCTGGACCGCCTGAATTCCCAGCCATTGCTGAGGGTTGTGATGTCTATACATCTGGAGGGTATCCAGATTGGGAAAGTATTCTGTCGAGCCCCAAGTGAGAATGGCTGAACTGAAGCAGAAGAAATAAAACTAAGCCTGTGTAAGCTAGGGAAAGGAAAGGAATGGACTTTGCTTCAGGAGCACTGTGGGGAGGCCGGATAATTGCCTATTTTGATGCTTCTCAATGTTAAAAATACCCAAGTGTAATTATTTATGTATTTATTTACTAACATTTATACGGCTGCCCATTTCAGGAAAGTGACTCTGGATGCCATACAACAATCCAATAAAACAATAAATCTAAAACAACAATTACCTCAAACCATTATATAATAATTATTTTTAAAAAATAGTAAAAAAAACCCTATACAAGTAGAATAAACCAGAAAAGAAAATAATAGATGGAGGAACGTTAATAATAGGGGAGTTATTAATAGATCAATGCGCTGACTCAGCTCTTCCCACCTGAAGCAAGAGGCTTACGCATGTAAGACATTAACAGAATTGCAGTATTGCACATCTGGAAAGCTGCAAGCTAATCAAGACTGAACCAGCCTATCATTCCCTGCTGGGTATATTTTCTTCATACAGGTTGCCTTCAAACTGCCAGTTGTTCTCCTTCTAGCTACAGCCTTCCAAATATAGATGAAAGATTCCAGCAGCTCCTGAAAATAATAATTTATTAAGACTTGTATGCCGTCTGACTCTCAATGAATTTGGCCTATGGTCGGAAATGCTACAGAGCTCCAGATCTATGCTAATAGAAAACAAAGCCTCATTTTAGTCCTGTCTGGCAGATCTGCCCGTTGTCAGCCATGTCCTTAAGCAATTCTCCTCATTGAGAAACTAAAATCCGGTTACCTCTTCTCCAGGATAGATTCCATGTCTTATCCCTGTTCTCCTGGCTTTGGCACTACATTTGCAAAGAGGCCCATCGTTCATCTGTTTTAAAAGAAAAAAGGGTTAAAGTGATATTTTTAGGAACAGAGACTTTAGGAATAGGAAAGAGGAATAGGAGTATTTAAAGAGAGTGGGCAAATATCCAAAGATCATAGATCTTTTTGAATACTGTAGTCTTCGACTTACAACCCTTCATTTAGCAATCACAGTTATGGTGGATGTCTCCAAGAACTACTTACAACCTGGTTTTGAAGTTTCAATAGCTGCCCCTCACCCCACAGTCACGTGATCGCACTTGGGCATTTGGCAACTGGCCCACATTTATTACCTTCTGCTGTTTTGTGACTTCTGCTGTCATGTGACTCTTGCAGTCATGTGATCATGCTTTATGATGGTTCTTACTGGTAAAAGGTGCTTAACAACCACAGCTTTCACTTAATGACTGGGATGATTCAGTTAAAGACCACTGCAAAAACAGTTGTAAAATCAGGTATGGTCAAAATCAAGAGGGTATAGTGACCCTCTTAATGTCCAGCATGATTTACAACTATCATTCCAGACTCAATACATATGTATGTAAATAGCATACGTATATGTGTGTTATATATGTGTACACTTTTGAGAGAAGACAACAATTTCATTTTTTATGTGTGTCAGAGTGCCCACAGAGAAAAATGACAATAAAGGTTATCTTATCTTACTTTACCTTACCTTACCTTACCTTGTCTCTACCTGTGATGTTGGTTCTACTATTAAACCTCTTTTTTTCTTTAACAGGGAAGCTTTTTCTAGAGAGCGTTAGCTTACTCACAACTTAATAAATCCATTTATTCTTGTCTTATTTTGTTTCCCACCAAAATCAGGATGAAATCCTGATGATGAAATTGCTGTTTTGTTTTGTTTTGTTTTTTTTAATTTGATTTATATGCCGCCCTTCTCCGGAGACTCAGGGCGGTTTACAGTTACTGTTGTTATGGAAACTGCAACAAAGATCTCCAGATCAATACCAGGAGGTTGAAATGTGATCTATTTAAGGAGAAGTACCACATCTGGGTTGCAAAAGTCCAAAGGACGACTAGGTGGCAGCAGAGGTAAGAATTTCCTGCCTCTTTTTGCTACCATCTAGTGTCCATCTGGATTTCTGCAGCTCAGACAAGGCATTTAATTTAAAAATTTAAGGCAATATGCAAAGAAGAGCTGATGCATCTATTTATTTAAACACTGCTTTGAGGTAATAATTATTCATAAAACTAAAGATTTAAAAAATGGATTATAGTACTTTTCAAACTGTCCACTTTAAGATTCATAAATGGAACTGGGCAGAATGGACCCAATAATCTTTATTGGGGGGTATTGAATGCTTAGAATCCAATTCTAGCCTAGGCTTCTTGTCAATATATTAGCTTTCTACCTGAAGTGAAGTTTGACATTAGAAAACACTCCTACATGAATTCTGAAGAGATTACATTATTAGTTCTCAATTTACGACCATAATTGAGCTTCAAATTTCTGTTGCTAAGCGAACCACTTTATGACCTTTCTTGCCAGGGTTGTTAAATGCAGTTGTTAAATTAGCAACACGGTTGTTAAGTGAATCTGGCTTCCCCATTGACTCTACTTGTCAGAAGGTTGCAAAAGGGAATCACGTGATTCCGGGACACTACAACAGTCATAAATATGAACCAGTTGCCAAGCGTCCAAAGTCTTGATTATGTGACCATGGAGATGCTGCGACGGTTGTAAGTATGAAAAATGGTCATAGGTCACTTTTTTCCAGTGCCGTTGTAACTTTGGACAGTCACTAAATGAATGATTGCAAGTCAAAGGCCAGCGGCATGCTTTTTTTCCTGAAATTTCCAGTTATTAGCCTCCCTAATAAAAAGTACTAGAAGTCAGTTCTGATTACAGTAGTCTTCGACTTGCAACAGTTCATTTAGTGACTGTTCAAACTTATAACGGCACTGAATAAAGTGACTTATGACCACTTTTCACAGTTCCAACCTTTGTGGCATCTCCATGGTCATGTGATGCTTGGCAACTGGTTCATATTTACAACGGTTGCTGTGTCCCGGGGTCATGTGATCACTTTTTGCGATCTTCTAACAAGGAAAGTTAATGGGGAAGCCAGATTTACTTAACAACTGGGTTACTAACAACTTCAGTGATTCACTTAACAACTGTGGTGAGAAATGTCATAAATGGGGCAAAATTTCCTTAACAAATGTCTCACTTAACAGAAATTTTGGGCTCAATTGTGGTCATAAGTGGAGGAATTCCTATATTGTTCTATTTAGTTCAGGTTCGGGCTAATGGGAGCAGTAAGGATACTTGCTAAGTCATTTTTTCCCCATGTTCTGGAATTCCTCTATATCGGATGTCCCCGCAATTGTGGACCAGCACCAGGCGCAGCATGACAGAAACTGAGCCGTGCAAACAAGCAAAGCCCCATCCACGGGATGTAGGCAGCATGCCAAACCATGCCCCCTCCGGTCCTTGGAAAAACCTTTCTCTACAGAACCGGTCCCTGGTGCCCAAAAGGTTGGAGGCCACTGCTTTTGGGACAATTTTGGACAATTGTCCAAAATTCAGTAGGCAATGTCCCATCTTTTTAAGGAAAGAAGAGCATTAATTGGGCGAGGGGGACATAGTTCCTCCTCCAAAATCTATTTTGTCTAGACAGAACTCCTTTCTTATTCAGCACTGTAGCACATTTGAAGTTTCTGCTAACAATAGTTTGACGGTCCACAAAGGAACACTATTATGGAAAGAAAAAGATAGCTCAAAAAGCATATGATTCTGATAAAAGCATTGGTGGAAGTTAGTGTTTTTGGATACAGCTTATTATTTGTTCTCTGGGCATATTTCAATTTCCAGTGCCTTCAATACTACAAAAACATAGGCAAAATTAGAACAAAATATAGTGTTCAGATTTAAACTTGGTCTATTGAATGCCATCTTTCAAGTCTCATTCAAGGTGTCAAGAGTAATTCAGAAGATGATCTCAGAACGGAAGGGGGGGAGTGTGTAAGATGCTCAAATTGCTGCTTTTATATCAGAAGAGTAAGTAAGCCTATGATTTCTCCTCAATATAAGTGGCTGATCTTTCTAAATTTATGTCTGCAGATTGTAGCCCTATTATTTTCAAAGCTAGGTTCAGGACACAAAAGCAATACGTCAACAATTTTAAGTGCTTTCCATCCTACAACGGGTTTGTTTTAAATTAAATGAAAGCAATACACAATACACAAGATGTCTTGATACATGGATACAACCAAATGAAAAAGGATAGCTAACACAATTTACTTCATTAGCTCTTGTTTGTTGACAACCATTGTGTTCTCTAGATTAGCGCAGCATTAACCATTTTGGGATTTTAAGGTAAACAGACTTGTTCTACCTGATTTGCTTTTAGAGAAGCCAAGGTCATCAATTTCAATTTCAATTGAGAAGTTCCATTTAGATTTAATAACTAATTGGAGGACAAAAATGTAAGAAAATAAAAGTGGGAGAAAAAAAAATTAACAGAAAAAGAAGGAACTAGAGAAGGAATTCACTGAGGCCATACTTTTCACCTGTAAACAATTGGACATCAGTTGTAAGTAAAAATTCAAATTGGCGAAAAGATGCTACATTTAATTTTCAATTTTGTTCCTGTAAAGTAAGGGGTCCATGTTAAATTTTAGGGGTCTGTGAAAGTGTATGGGAAAAATATAACAAGTTTATTTTCATTAGGTTTTAACTGAAGTTCATCTTATAATTTAATAAAAAATATATGCAACCAAGTAATTTATGCCCATAGACTCCAAAAACAAAGCTTAACTTCAATCAACTTCACTAGAATAATTATTATATACCCTGTTTCCCCCAAAATAAGACATCCCGTGATAATAAACCCAATCGGGCTTTTGAGCGCATGGCAATAAGGCCAAGTGCTTATTTCAGGGTTCAAAAAAATATAAGACAGGGTCTTATCTTCGGGGAAACACAGTACCCTAAAAAAATGAAATACAAATACATTTAGTGTGTGAACTACATTTTCCTCTAAAAGCAGGATCGATAATGGTGAACAGAGTTTGGATTTGAAAGGTTCTTTTGTAGCTAAATAACCATACAAGCCATTAATATTTTAATAGCTGAATTTAAGCACAAGTGGTTTCCTTTGTGATATAAGCCATTAAATGCATAAAATTTTATTTTATGCATTTAAATATATTTTTCTATGAAGCAGTCCATGGCACAAATAATTAAAAATACCTGACATATAGGTTGTGTTCTGTTCTGTTCACTTATAGATTCATTGAAATAGACAATTTGATAGGAGTGCCCAAATTTTTGCATGCAGCTTTATAATATATGTCAGTATATGGGTATATGCATAATTTTGTATTTATTTATTTATTTGTGATGTTTACATAGTGTATATTACAGGTGGTGACCCTTTGAGAGCTCTATACAATGAAATTTCATTTTAATGTATGCCGATCAGTGTACATTCAAAGTGATAATGCAGTTATTCTAAATTTATTTATTTATTTATTTATTGGTTCGATTTATATGCCGCCATTTTCCAGAAACTCAGGGCGATTTACAATGCGTTAAGCAATAGCTTTCATACTTTTGTATATACCTGCTTAGTAGGGCTTTCTAAACTATAGGTTAATCTCCCAACAAAATGAATGGAAAATGAGCATAAGGAAAAAAAGAACATACAGTAAGCCAAAATACTCCTGAAAACTACTGAATTGAACACCTTTTGTTATAAAAACTTCCTTGATCTCTTCATCTTTGACAGTTGCCACACTCTTAGGCTTTCCATTAGCAATTATGTCTAATACTTGAACCTGTTCAGTTCCTTGGGCGTAATTTCTAATCCTAGATCAGGGGTGTCAAATTCGATTTCATTGAGAGCCGCACCAGGGTTGTGTTTGACCTTGGGGGGAAAGTTGGCGTGGCCAGTTCGACATCACTCGATGCTCCGTTTTCAGGTGCCACCGTCTCCTGCAACCCTCTGCTAGTGAAAATGGAGTCCGGGAGGGCTGTATGTAGCCCTCCCAAGCTCCGTTTTCACTGGCAGAGGCACCACGGGTCAGTCCTTTACTGTTTCCAGGGCGGGCCTGCAGGCCAGATCTAAGCACCCTGCAGGCCTTGAGTTTGGCACCCCTGTCCTAGATAGTCCTCAAGTTACGACCATGATTCAGCGACTGTTCAAAATTACAACAGTGCTGAACGAGGGTACTTATGACTGGACTTAAAGTTGTGGCAGTTACATGATTTCCATGACCATGATTCAGGCACTCAAAGGCCCGGCTCACAACTACATCACAGCAAACAACAATCAAATGATTCCCACAAGCAAAGACAATGGGGAAGATGGCAAGGAATGTTGCAAATTTTCTCCGAAGGAGCCCCACTAAAGAGTACCAGTTCCCAGGAAGATGTCTTTTGGAAGTCTATTTGCTTTACTGAAAGGCAGATTATTTGCTCATTATTTACTGAAAGGAAAAAGGCGGGAAATTATTTAAATAAACAAACAAGCAAATAATCTGCCTTTCAGTAAAGCCAAGGCTGATTTTGTACCAGAATGGTCAATTTATCCAGCCAGCAGAACCTGAAATACTTAATACTGCCCCAGCTTGATAAGTGAGACAATGCTCCTCCATACCCCCAGTTAAGTACAGGTAGTCCTCAACTTACAACCACAATGGAGCCCAACATTTATGTTGCTAAGTGAGACATTTGTTAAGTACGTTTTGCTCCATTTTACTTTTCTTGCCACGGTTGTTAAGTGAATCACCGCAGGTGTTAGTAACACGGTTGTTGTGAATCTAGCTTCCCTGTGGCCTTTGCTTGTCAGAAGGTCGCAAAAGAGAATTACATGACCCCAGGACACTGTAACTGTCGTAAATATGAATCAGTTGCCAAGTGCCTGGATTTTGATCACGTGACCATGAGGATGCTGAAATAGTTGTAAGTGTGAAAAATGATTGTAACGGTCGCTAAATGAACTACTGTAAGTCAAGGACTACCTGTACAGAGCCAGGTAAGCAAAAATATAAGCTTGGAGAGGCTGAAACCAATGCAGCAAAATGAGTCACTATTAAAATAAATCTCGCTCCTAAAGGCCTAGGATATAACCTTTCGCCTTTTTCCTCAAGTGGAATACCTGTCCAGGATCATTGTACCACAGCTCCTCGTGCAGACGATCAGGGTGGGCCTTCTTCCGCTTAATTTCAGCAATGACATCAAAAACCTCTGAGTCGGAACTGCTGGAACAGCTGTCATCTTCTGAGTCACACTCGGAATCACTGGAGCTCCCTGAAGGCATCAAGTGACAACAAAACGGGAGATTAAGAAAATTGCCTCCTCATTTGGACTCCTTCCTTGGAAAGTCTTACATGAGTCAGAGGTTGACCAATGGCCTTTTGTTCCAGAAGTGGAGAGACATTGAAGAGGAGGTGGTCAACAAATGCTTCCTTCGAATCAACACAACGCACCCAACTCACTGTTTCTTTGTTTATTAAATCTGATTGCCCCTGACTGAGATGGCTCTGGGAAACCCACCATATCAAACAAATGAAAAAAACAAAAACAAATGAAAAGCACAATAAGATAGGAAGAACCAAGGTGGTATCTGATCACTCAATGAAGAACTTGTATAAAAGTTCACCCAATGAGGGGATCCCATCCTCCCTAGCCCAAAGCTTGGGACAACAACTATAAGGGTGGGGAGGATTGGGAGCCACACGGATTTCAAGAAGGATTTCATTCTAAAAGTTGGGGTATTCCGAATGCACACAATGACATTGTTAAGTGCACCAACTTTACCATCTTTTACCAATTGGGCAGAAGCCATGGGAGATAAGTGGACCCTCAGGATAATGCCATGTAGGGCCATGAAGAGTCTCTCTAGCACCTTGAATTGAGCCCAGAAGCATACCGGCAAACAGTGCATCGGCAAAGCAGAGGTGTTACATGTCCAAACCATTACGTTCTGAACCAGTTGAAACTTCCATCGCCTTCAATAGTTGAGCCATGTTGTGATGAGGGCATGAGTGACTGTCTTACAGCCTCTTGATCCAGCTCAACCAACATCGAAGACAGAATTATGCAAAGGACTTCCAAGCCATAGCTACTATCTGTTTTTCCAACAGGAGCTATGAATCTAAGAAGACCTGCAGATTACACACCGGTCTTGAATAGGGAAGTGCAACTAAGATTCAAAGAAATTCTGATTAAGGAATTTCATAACAACAGCCACTCAATTTTGATAGGATTAAGTTGAAGGTGATTTTCCCCCAGCCTCCAGACACTGAGATAGGACCTTGATTGCACATTTTGGCTAAATCGGGTAAAAAAGATATAATTGAGTATCATCAGCATATTGATGATACCAAACCCCAAACTGGCAGATGATCTCACCCAACAGTTTCATGCAGGTGTTAAATAGGCTTCCATTAAATGAAGCAGACACCGCTCCAAAGGTCCAGCCACAGCATATCAAAAATAAAGCAGAATTAAACTATACTTTCTTCATTTTTGGTAGCCTCTCTTAAAATAGACAGATCATCATAAAATTCATTCAGTATCAGTTATTTCTTTGCATCCAGGCTTTTGTAAAACTGCTCTGACATGTAGAGAATGGCATAAATGGAATGGATGAAAGAAAATAAAGAAGTTGTAGTTGGAATGATAAACCAGAAAGTTAGTGTGAGATTAAAATTGGTTTTAATGACACTGTTAAAAATAGTATGAATCATACAGTGATTTTTTTTTAGCAATTTAACCAAGGAAAAAAATTCAGAAAGAACTGCTGTAGTAACAAGAGATAATTATCCATCTAAAAGACTGTTTTATAAATTCTATTAACTGGATTAGTAAGTGAGAAGTTGAATCTAATTGTTGTCGTTCTTACATTGAATTTTTCTGAAAAGCTAAAAGATTCACTATAAAAAAATGTTATCAAAATGTAAATGAAAAGTATTATTCTCTGATATAAATCTGTAGCAAAGAATATTTTTACTACTGTAACTAATAAGACTTTGGAGTAGGTTGCTCATGTCTGCAACTCCCAATGTTAAAAATGGGAATAGAAAACTTGTGGTCTCGCACTTAAACATGAGTGACATGAAAAACCTGGCTAGTGGCTAAGATGCTGAACTTGTTCATCAGAAAGGTCGACAGTTCGAGTCCCTAGTCTAGTCTCCTGTATGAGCAGGGGGTTGGACTAGATGACCTCCAAGGTCCCTTCTAACTCTTACTGTTACTAAAAGAAAGAAAAAAACATAATCTTTCCGAGTGGAAAAGTCTGTATATTATTGGCTCTGATTCTGCCCATCATTGGCACTTGGGCCTCCAAAGATTACTTCCAGATGTTAACAGACTAAAAAAGTAAAAGATCCATGACCTTATCTTCAAAATATGACACCTCCTTGCATTCCAAAAATCTGCCACAGCCTCCTGAATACAATGGCATAAGTCTCTCGTGGGAAAAAATAATGCAAACTTCATTCTGGTCTTCTCAGACTAAACAATATAATTATGTATCATGCAATGCAATGCAATGCAATACAGGTAGTCCTCAATTTACGGCCACAATGGAGCTCCACATTTCTGTTGCTAAGTGAGACATGGGTTAAGTGAATTTTGCCCCATTTTATGACTTTTCTTGCTACAGCTTTAAAGTGAAACACTGCAGTTGTTAAGTTAGTAAACATGTTTGTTAAGTGAATTTGACTTTGCTCGTCAGGAGGTCACCAAAGATGATCACAGGACATTGTGACTGTCAGAAATATGAGTCAGTTGCCAAGCATCTGAATTTTGATCATGTGACCATGGGGAGGCTGCAATGGTTGTAAGTGTGAAAAACGGTCGTCACTTTTTTCAATACTGTTGTAACTTTGGTCACTAAACGAACTGTTGTAAGTTGAGGACTACCTGTACAATATAGACCCAGTTTGGTTTAGTGGTTGACACACCATGAGGCCAGAATTCTAGTCCCACCTTAAGTATGAAAGCCGGATGTGTGATATTGGACCAGTCACCCTCTCTCTAGCCCACCTCACAGGGTTATTTTTTGTGGGAAAAATAGGAGGAGGAAACAGTATTAGGTATGTTCACCACCTTGAGTTATTTATAAAAATAATAAAGGTAGAATAAAAATGAATAAATAAAGATGATGATGATGGTGATGATATCATCATCTATGGATGTTCTCAATCATCCAGGTCATGGTTGTCTCAATCATCCAGGTCATGGTTTCTAAGAGGCAATTGGACTTTCTGGTTTTTCTCTGAAGATGTTTCGCTTCTCATCCAAGAAGCTGAAGAAGCTTTTTGGATAAGAAGCGAAACGTCTTCAAAGATGATGATGATGATGATGATATGATAGGCTTTCTTATCTTATTCCAGCTTCCCACAACAGAGAAAAAGATTGAAGAACTGAACACTTAATACAGGGTTCGACGCCCTAAAGAAAGCTGAATTTGACTACCCCTTCAAGGGGTATCTTCCTGCAACAAATAGGTTTTGCCCATTAGACACTCACCTACATCTTCATCTAGTTTGGTTTTAGGTGGCTCCCATGGAGGCCTGGCAGCTTTGGCCTTTGCTTGACGCTTTCCTAGCTCTTCTTCGAATTTTTCATACAAATCTCTGAGCCGGCTTGTTCCCACCACTGTGGAATCCCCCTTGCAAATGAAACCATGGGAAAACAGAAAAGTTACAGCTATTTTGAGAGGATAAGGATCTGCTGAAAGCAATCTAGCTATGTAAAAACAACTTCTCCTCAGGCAAATAATTTATATTGGTGTTGCCATGTAAACATAGATATTCCGCCACAGAGTAATATTTAACATCCACCCCAGCATTGATCACTAATGCAGAGTAATAAAAATGTGGGAAAATGTTCTACTCCATACAGATGGACATGAGAGATCATCTGCTCTCTGTGGTTTTGTGCCTCCCAGATAAACATGCACAGCAGCAAAACCATTTCCAAATGGTAAACAGCAAGCAATTCAAGTGTAAATTGTTCTTTTGTGAAATAATCATAAAATCCTATTTATAATAAGCTGCAACCAAACATAAGGCAATAACTGACGGGTAGGACTGCAGGATTTCCTTATCCAAAAATGCCTTTCATGACTGCATACAATATAGGAAGCCCCCACTTACCACCTGCTTCTTTCAGAAACCACTCAAAGTTATAATGGTGCTATCCCTCAGTTACATGATCCTGTCATGTATTCACCATTACACTCAGTATTCATTGTCCTGTTTTGTTTTCCTTTTTTTCCTTTGCAGAGCAGAGAAATTGGAGAAAAAGGGATTACAAGAGAGTAATGAGGCACACAATGGGGAATACACCAGCTTTTAGCTGAGCGTGCTTAAGGCTGCCAGTGCCACCATATTGCTTTTGACATGTGTTGCATGTTGTATGCTTGCTTACTCTCTTGTAATTTCCTCCTCTCTGCAAGAAGAAGAAGAAATAAACAATTTCTGTAGACAGGTGTTTAACGCACCAGGCTAGAAGCCAGGAAACTATGACTTACACCAGCCCAATTCACCTCACAGAATTGTTACTGTAGGGAAAATAGGAGGAAGAAGCAGTATTGTAAATGTTCGCCACCACATTATTCATAAAAACAATGAAGGCAGGATTAAAATAAATAAAAATAAAATAATGAAATAAAATAATTCTCCTCTGCCTGACCCTTTGCATCCTTGCTCCCAGAGCAGAAGGAATGAGAGGAGAAGAGTACAAAACAGTAAGTAGCCACACAATGGGGAATACACTGGGCTGTGTATTTTTATTTTAGGCCTATCCCTAGTTTATATGTCAGCAAACAAACAAACAAAAACACCATGCAATGTTTAAAGTGATATCCCAAATTTCTCCTAAAAGTGATGTTCAAAGCAGTTCACAAAATTGGAATACAGATCAAGTGTAAAACTATAATTAAAAGGTTAACATTAAATCAATTTTACAAAAAGAATCAATGTGGATATTTTAACCTCTGATGAGGTTTTTTTTTAAAATACATCTGATTTTTAATTGTAACCTCAAGCTTTAAAAACTGCATTTTGATAAAGAATATTGATCTTTCAGAGATAAATTAAAGTCTGCTTTCAGAGCTGCTTATCAGCCTACTATTGAATACCATAGTTATTATATATTACTGAAGATCAAACAGTTTTAGTTAAACCTTTTTTCCAACCACTCCTTGCTATGGAAAAAAAATCTTTCTAATAACTGACATTGGAATCCAATATATGATACAGCTGCATATTTTTTTTTTTATTATACTAGATGCCTCTGGGCAGTATTTTTATTATAGATGCCTCTGGGCTCAAAACTACAATTCTGTAGCCATGCACCTGCCCTAGCTTATTAACTTGGTATACATACAAATACCAGAGTTTCTTAATTACTTCCATTAGCTGATATAAACTCTAATTTAAGATATGTAACATTCACAATCACAAGTAGTCCTCATTTAGCAACTGCCTCACTAGGGAACTATTTTCTCCAACCAATGCATGCCTGTATGCCAAAAGTTCTGCACCTGACAATAACACATGCCAGAGTATCACTGTCATTGTTGCATGGGAGAACTTTAGCTAAATACCATGGCAACAGCCAGCAATTTTCACAAGTCTCTCTCTCTCTCTCTCTCTCTCTCTCTCTCTCTCTCTCTCTCTCTCTCTCTCTCTCTCTCTCTCTCTTTTCAAATATCAATCATGTCAGTGACTATTTTGGTGGAATCAATTGTGGTTGCTAAATGAGGACTACAAGTAGAGTCTGGATTATGCATGTACGTACCATAAATATATGGTCCCATTTGGTTGCAAAGAAATTTCATTTTTTACAGCATTAATATTAAGGGAACATATACATTACAAAATGGAAAGTTGTCATTTTTTAAAGATTTTAAAGGGAAGATTTTAAGTTGGCCAATATCATGTTGGTTTAAACCAGGACAAATGGGGAGATGGCACTCAGAATAATCCAGTTTTTCTTGGGCAGTTCAATATATTTGAGCCACCAAATCCTTTATTAAGGACACTGAAGAATATTTCTACTTTTTTCTGGCAGTATATTGTTTGCTTGCCTTATAGTCCAATCCATACTATTTTCTTGGTGAGAGTTCTAAGATCATGACAGACTGAACAGTCATTCCATGAAAAACCGTATTATATTTTATTCTGCGGTTCAGAGGAGGAAGGAAAGATCTATACTGACTTGGATCCTAAAATTAACTAAAATTACTTATGGAAAGTAAACTTCATATTTTTTTTTCTCCCTTTCTGCAGCCCATGAAAAAACTCTGGGAGATTGGGAGATTCTTCCTGTAACATAGCAAAATAGTGTCTAGGGAGAAAGTGGACGAGAATATGACATTGCCCGAAAATCAGGCACCTGTCCCATCACCACAATTTTGAATAATGTTCTGAAAGACACAGCCCAACACTAAAGAGAAACCTTATGGGGACTTCAGAGAACTGCAGAAGTCCTGGGAAAAAAAAATATTACCTCATCTTCTTTAGTCAGTTCTATTTATAATCCAAGTAATTGGTTGCCAGAATTTCTGAGAATACATACCACTTGATCCATGGGATCATTTGAATAGTAGCTTTCTGAATGGGTACAACGAACCCACACTGGCTTCAATAGATCCTGATCTTCTTCCTCGTTCTTTTCACCTGTAGCCTCTTCTGGCTCTTTGTCCTTGATGGAGGTATAACCTTTCTCTCTGTTGGCATTTTCTGACCACCGCTCCCTGTCTTCTTCCCAACGGGGTCTCTTTCGGTCCTGGCTGGGAGATCGACTGCGCAAGAAGGGAAGGAAGTAAAAAAGTCTACATTTAATAGCAAAACTAACTCCAATTCTCATGTAAATGCATCAGCGCCTCATAAAAAGATCGCCATTAAGATCTCGGGACAAACTATGTTTCAAGTAACGGGGTGCTGACAGAATGTCATACAGCCAGTTTAGTGCAGTAGTTCAGGTGCTGGATTAGAAACCAGGAGACTGTGAGTTCTGGTCTGCCCATTGGTATGAAAGCTAGCTGGGGGACTTTGAGCCAGTCATTTTCTCTCAGCTCAACCCACTACACGTGGTTGTTATTTTGTGTGTGTGTGGGGGGGGAGGTGGCAGCATTATATACACCGACTTGCATCGTCACGTCGACGTCATGTGACGTATCGCAACTTTTTCCCATTTTGCTAAACCAGGGATGGGCGTGGCCAGCGAGTGATGCATCCAGGCTGCGGGCCGCGAGTTTGACACCCCTGATGTACGCTGCCTCAAAGTGTAGAAAATAAAAACAGAAGATAAATTTAATTAATAACAATTAAATAAAATTTAATTCCACTTCAAAATTCCCTATCATATCCCCCAAAGTATAATGTATTTAAGAGTTAGGGAGAATATAAAGCCAGGGCAATCATAACAGTTTTCTTTTTACATATAACACTTCTCCTAGTACAAGACAAAACTAATGTTAGCTTGTCTAACCTAACAATTCAGATATGTTGGCTTCATATCCATTATGCTTAACCAAGACGGATGAGCAAATTGGAAGATGCTAGCTGAAGTCCAAAACTTGGTCACATGAGATGGCCTTTCTTGTGAAAATAAAGAAACAGACAGACAAAAAAACCAACAGTCCACTCACTTAACCATTGAACTTACACAGACCCCCCCAATGATCCTCACAGATGACCCTAAATTTACAACTATTCACTTAGCTACTGTTCAAAGTTACAACGGCACTGAGAAAAGAGTGATTTACAACCAGTCCTCGCACTTACAACCATTGCAGCATTCCCATGGTCATGTGATCAAAATTCAGGTGTTTGGAGACTGGCATGCATTTGTGATGGGTACAACAACCTGGGGTTATGAGAGTGCCCTTTGCGGCCAACAAGCAAAGTCAATGTGGGGAGGCCAGATTCACTTAACAGATGCAGTCATTCACTTAACAACAATGGCAAAAACATTGTAAAGCCAGGTGCAATGGAAATTCCTGCCCCAATTATAAGCCAAGGCCTACATACACAGTACCTACAATCTGTCCTTAAAGTTTTGACTTACACACACACACACACACACACACACACACACACACACACACACAGTGTCATATGATCGCATTTCAGGTGCTTGACAACCAGCCCGCATTTATAACTAGTTGCAGTGCTCTATGATCTTTGACCACAATTTGCGAGGTTTTTTGCCCGTTTCCAAATTCTGGCAATTCTGGTTCATTTAACAATAATGTAATTTGCTTAACAATTGCAATGGATCAATTTATGACCAGCATCAGAAGATCAAATCAGATCATGCAGTGAGTCACTTAACCGTGACAATTTACGACCAAAATTCCAGCCTAGGGTTGTGGTTGTTAAATGAGGACTGGCTCTAGCTCTTAAGAGTCAAACGTCTTACCTTCCTGTTCTTTTGTGATCTTTCTTATACGACTTTTCTGTAGATGGCGACCGTCGACTGTCCCGGTGCCTGTGCCTGTCCTTTTGATGTTCCCTTTAAGAATGTTAAAAATAAATACAATTCTCAGTGTGTAGAAATATTCAGGTCCCAAAATATAGGGTGAGAACCAGAAGTGAATAGATTATCAACCTAAAAGCTCCATAGTGCAAGGTATACCATCGCTTATCCCCATGTCACTTATGGTGTAACATCTGCAAGAAACCTTGCTTTTCTTCCTTAACCTGACCTAGTTCACACTTATAGGTTTTCAACCAGGATTTGAACAAAAAAGCCAGACTATAGTGAGTGCAGTGGTTAGAATGCAGTAATGCAGGCTAACTCACTGCCAGGTGGCTCAAGTGGCTAAGATACTGAGCCTGTCGATCAGAAAGGTTGGCAGTTCAGCAGTTCAAATCCCTAGTACAGGTTTTCTGTGTGAGCAGGGGGTTGGACTAGATGACCTCCAAGGTCCCTTCCAACTCTGTTACTGTTACTTCTAGGAGTTCGAATCTCACTGGGTCAAGGTTGACTCAGCCTTCCATCCTTCCGGGGTCGGTAAAATAAGGACCCAGATTTTGGGGGGCAATATGCTGACTCTGTAAACCGCTTAGAGAGGGCTGTAAAGCACCATAAAGCGGTATATAAGTCTAAGGGCTATTGCTATCGCTGCAGACACTATAAAAGATGGTACTGGGATGACCACGGTGGATCTGAAGGAAGCAGTGTGAGACAGAGGGGCATGGAGAGTGCAGATCCATAGGTCAGACATGATTGAATGGCTGATAATGACGATGACTTACGAAGCCTCGGAAGAAGTAAGAATTGCTGCTTTATTCTCAGCTCTACTATAATACAACACAAGGATCAACAGC
Organism: Pantherophis guttatus; assembly: GCF_059756535.1. NCBI lineage: Eukaryota > Metazoa > Chordata > Lepidosauria > Squamata > Colubridae > Pantherophis > Pantherophis guttatus. The sequence continues at coordinate 140,060,773 of NC_142065.1, forward strand.
AGCCTTTTCAAGGAACAGGTGCCATTATATGATCTTGCATGAGGGTATGGGTGCCCACCAATAAAAAATCTTCCCAAACTTTACAAAATGATTGATTACATTTCAACAGATGGTGAAGATTTTATGCGAGGACACCAAACGTTCATGAGATTCGGGTACTTGGTAAAATTTCTTACATTTTTTAAAATCAATCGTAATTTACAATGGGCATGGGTAGCATTAAGGGCACCAAAGTGGGCAAATGGGAGAAAGATAATGCAGATACTTATTCAGGAGAAAGCAAGCCACCCAAATTACCAACAGGTTCTATTCACCTATTTCTATACAGTAGTTGCCAAAATTGTGGAAACCTTTTGGGAAAAGTGTATTTTCTAAAACACCACTTTTTTTGGAGTAGTACCATAAAATTATATATCAATGGAAAGATAAGGTAGGTAAATTGAGGACCCAGTTTGTGGGGGCAATAAGCTGACTTTGTATAAAATATACAAAAGTATGAAGGCTATTGCTTAACGCACTGTAAGCCGCCCCGAGTCTCCGGAGAAGGGCGGCATATAAATCAAATTTAAAAAAAAAGAAAAAAGAAGAATGTAATGCAATAACTTTTATGAAGGATTTGCTATTAGAATAGCAGTTACAGTATAAAGAAGAAAAGTGAAACACGTAGAAAAAATTAGATATACAAAAATTATCACCATAGAAAAAATATACAAAAATTATCACATCAGTTAATACTTAGTTGGGTAACCTTTAGCATGAATTATGGCCTTACAACGTCTTCCCATGGAGTGATCCAAGTCTTTTAGTTCTGCAGCTGTTATAATGTGAAACCAAGATTGATTGAATGATTGGTTCTATTAACTGGGTTTTATTGCTGGGTCGCTTCTGACTAACAAGCTTCTTTAGTCGGCTCTATAGATTTTCAATTGGGTTAAGGTCTGGGCTATTCCCAGGCCATTCCAGCAGTGGAATATGATTATCCTGAAACTCCCAAAAAAAATGGTGTTATTAGCCATCAAACCTCAAAGGTTTCCACAATTTTAGCCACTACTGTACATCTGCTGATTCTACCCTGGTCTTTTAATTTTAGCAATGAAGAACCATCTGAGCAGGAAGTAGTAATCACTTTTCTTTCCAGAAAACAGCACAAGCAAGAGAAGAGAGCACTTCAAAAACCTTTGATATGATAGGAGGAAAGCTAGACTTGATGAACAAAATGAATCTTAAAACTTCTGAGAATCTGGAACTAAAAATAAAACAGGAAGACAAGAAGACGTGGTGACATGAACCATCCCCTCTGGACTGAATGTTCCCAGCATCATTTATGAGGAGAAGCAAAAAAAAAAAAAAAAAAAGCTCTCTTCTCTTTACTCCTTACTCCTCAGTTAGCTCTGAATTTCTGGGATATTCTGCTTTTCGATAATTACAAAGGAAACAAACAACAAGAAAAATGCAAAAGATGCAACAGTGGAAAGAGTTGCATCTGAATTTAAAGAGAAGATGCTTACTTAAGAATATTTTGACAACTGCAAAAGTGTTAGCGATGTTAGTAATAGCTTAGACTTAAAAAAAAAATGGGCTTATATTTCCTTTTCCCCCCTCTTTTTTACAGGGTGGATTTGATTTAAATCGAGTCGATTTAAATCATGATTTTAATCATGATTTAAATCACTAGTAAAAAGACTTGATTTAAATCAACTTGATTTAAATCATAATTTTTAAAGAGCAACTGTCATCTCTGCTACTCCTTTGACCCGCTGTTGACTCTCTGATAGTCCCAGTGTTGGAGAATATACAGCCTCATGCTACATAACTAAGCTCCATTTCATGCTGAATAAACTATTTATGTATCTTAAATAGAAAACTATCTTACGATAGATTTTTACCCCAAAAGTTTTTTATTAAAATAAATTCAATAAAAATCAAAAAAATCTGATTTAAATCAAAAAAATCCAATTTTTTTGATTTTTTTAAAAAAATCATTGATTTTTTTTTGATTTTTTAAAAAAAATCATTGATTTTTATCCACCCTGCTTTTTTATGGAAATAAGTTTTCTTTTTTCTTTTTTTATTGGAGAATGGGTCAAACTACTGACCAAAACATCTGAAAGCAGGGCAAGAAGCAATGGATGGAAATTAATCAAGCAGAGAACCAACCTAAAACTAAGGAGAAATTTCCTGACAGGACAATTAAGCAGTGGAACGACTTGCCTCCAGAGGTTGTGGTTGCTCCAACACTGGAGGTTTTTAAGAAGAGATTGGACAATGATTTGCCTGAAATGGTACAGGGTTTCCTTCCTGAGCAGAGTATTGGACTAGAAGACCTCCAAGGTCTCTTCCAACTGTTATTCTGTTTTTCTGTCTACTTCCACTGATCATTCAAGTTAGTATTATATTTAGAAGTCTGTCAATATTGTCGAACAAGTGTTACCCACCAACAAATGCAAACTTGTATGTACCCAGATATCTGTGAGGTTCAAAAAAAAAACACCAAAGAGGAAGTCTGAACTACAGGTAGTCCTCAACTTACAACCACAGTTGAGCTCAAAATTTCTGTTGCTAAACATGACATTTGTTAGGTGAATTTTGCCCCAATTTTACAACCTTCCTTGTCACAATTGTTAAGTGAATCACTGCAGTTGTTAAATTAGTAAAATGGTTGTTAAGCGAATCCGGCTTCCCCACTGACTTTGCTTGGCAGAAGGATCACCAAAGGGGATCACATGATCCCAGAACACTGCAACCGTCATAAATATGAGTCACTTGCCAAGTGTCTGAATTTTGATCACGTACCCATGGGGATCCTGCAAGAGTCGTAAGTGTGAAAAATGGTCATAAGTCACTATTTTCAGTACCGTTGTAACTTTGAAGGGTCACTAAATGAACTGTTGTAAGTCGAAGGCTACCTGTGGTTTCCCACAACTAGCAGAACTACCACGTGTATCCTCAGTCCCAATAAAAAGCAAGACGGAAGAGAAGAATAGCACCACAGATAATCCAGATTACCTGTACCATTCATAACTCCGATGGCGCGGTGGGGTTTTTCCTCTGACATAATCCGATCTATGACGACTACTTTCTGCCCGCCGGCGATCTGGGCTCCTCCCACGATCCCGCCGGTCACCATGATTAGTGGACCGATGCCGATCCCCATGTCCATGGCTGTGATCTCGATGGCGATGTTCGTCATAATATTTACCCCTCTCTGGAGACCTCCGGTCAGTCTGAGATTTTTCTACCTGGTATTCACTTGGATGCCGGAAGTTACTGCTGGTGCTACCACCGCTATTAGCGCTACCACTGTTGCTTTGATAAGAGTTTGCACTGTGTTGGTAGTTATTAAAGTTAGGAGGCGAGAAGGTCTGCTGGGAATATCCTGGAGAATACGCGGGCTGGTAATTTACCTGTTGAGGCATTACCGGTGGAGGCACGGAATGTGGTATGGATGGAGGTGGCATCATGTAAGGGAAGGTGTTTTGTCCAGTTGCATTGGCTAGAACGGGAGGATTACCAGGATTTGGGACAGGGGGAGGAGCTGGGGGGAAACAAGGAGGAAGCGGGAAGGTCTGCCTCATTTGAGGGCCTGAAAAAGGAGGTCGGGGAGGACATTGGGTGATTGAATTTTGAGGCGAAGGGGGGATTGGTGGGGGATACGGGACAAAATCTGGCCTAGGAGGGACGTAGTTTGGAGTTGGGGGGTTCGCATAGATGGAGGTGGTTGCAGGTTGCTGATCATACTGATACTGCATTGAAGACTGCTGAGGATGTATCTGTCTCAAGTTTTGGGGGCGAAAGGTTTGTGACGAAGCTCGAACAGTAACTCCTCCTCTGCCTCGGGGGCACCCACGCCCGGAATGAAAAGACATTACCCAGCTAGAAAGAGAAGAAGAGAAGGCAGGAGAAAATGATTTTGTCACATTTCTTTGCGTTAGAATAGGGAAGAGCTAGTATCTTAGCAGCAGGCCGTGAAAAGGAGCCCATACCGCAATATTTTAATAGCCCTTATTGATTTCACTATACATTTGTTTGCTTAGTGTGAAGGTCACCATTCGATGTTTTGGAGAAAAATTAAACTAAAAAATCTCTGTCTCTGAGAACTTAAAAATATTTAGATAGCATCATCTAAATTATTGAGTTCCGATGGCACAGTGGTTAGAATGCAGTATTACAGGCTAATTCTACCGATTGCCAGCAATTCAAACCTGGCCAACTCAAGGTTGACTCAGCCTTCCATCCTTCCGAAGTCAGTAAAATGAGGACCCAGATTGTTGGGGACAATATGCTGACTCTTTAGTCTAAACCCTTAGAAAGTGCTGTAAAGCACTGTGAAGCAGTATATAAGTTTAAGTGCTAGTGCTAGTGCTACTGATATATCAATTATTACTAATTATGTAAGTTTATTTTGAAATGGGTAGATGATTATTCCGAACATAAGCACCATTTATTCATACTTGCATTCACTGCATGTTTGAAGCTGCATATGTGCTACTCACCTATGAGCTTTGGTGCTTTATCTTTGGTCTACAAATCTACGCATAATCTTTCAAATGGCAATATTGTCTAATATTGGCAATAATATCTTCCTGCAGGTTCTTAAGCAAAGACTCAACCACTATCAAACTAAATGAATTAAATATTAATTCATAAGGGACTCTTTTAGATTTTGCAACCCTTAAAAATATTAACTAGGAAATAAATGCTGCTTATCTTTTTGGAATTTGTTTCTGACTGAGCATGCTTAAGTCTGCACTCTGCATTGTATTACACTTATTCGTTTTAATTCAGAAAATACCTTGTTTACCAATTGTTTAGTTTATGCATATCTTTTATTATCTTTCCGTAATTCTAGGATAATTTGACGGACAGTTCTTAGCTTTCACGTCCAAGGAGAGATTATACATTTGATTGCTCTCTGTTTTACTCGGGGTTTGCTCTTTTAAAGACCTCCATCTTTTCAAAAGAAAAACAAAATGCGTGGTTATTAAGATTCCTTCTTAACTTCGTGAGATTCCGGTTTTAAATCGGGGAGGGGAGTAAGATAAACAAGTTGAAAATTGAAAATTCCAAGTGTTAAATATCAGCGAAGCTATTTCTCGCACTATATATTTCCGACACTGTGCAGAGCTTTTAAATAAGAAAAGGACAAAATAACTGCATTCACAAACATTCTCATCTTCCACCAGAACAAAGACGACACAGAAAATCATCTAAATCCCGCTTAGCGTCGTAGAACCATTACCTCCCTATCAAGAGTCCCGTGCAACTTTTATTTTACCTGGAAACACTCTTTTTGACATTCCACAAACGCAAAACGCAGGCACCGGCAAAGACAGAGAAAATGTGCGTGTAAAAACCCTTACACCGGAAGAAAACACTTGGAAGGAGGAGCGTGCATGATATCCAAACGGAAGCATAGGGGGAAAATGTTTCTTTTTCTAGCAAAGGAGAAAAGGGCTAGGGAAACTTATGATTAATTAGTTAGTGATTAGTGACACTACAATATTTTGGAAATTCCTGGCAGCCAAGATTCCTTGTCCTAAAAACGGAACAATCGTTGTTCATCCTCCTCCCTCCTTTCCTTTCCCAACATGCCTATGTGTGTCACGTCTAGACACGTCCCCCCGTTCTCTTTGGAGCAAGATCAGGGTTAGAAGTCCGGTCTTGGAACGTAGCGTTTCCCAGCATTCGATGCCCTCCTGCGCTGAAGATCTCGGCGTTCTATTTTAGAACCTTCGATGTCCCGAACGTTCTGTGACCTATAAGCTGATCAAAATGAGTAGCAGCGGCGGCGGGGAAGAGCAGGGCGTTGGACACGAGAGCAGTTCCCTCCGCACGTATCCGAAGTTGCCAGTTTGGGTGGTGGAAGATCATCACGATGTAAGTCAAATGCCGGTCAGCAAATGGTTTCGTCGCAGTTCGCTAATGCGCGGCGCTGTGAAATTGGGGAGCAGCTCCGAAGAATTCGCAGGACTGGTTTGTTATTGAGTATAAGCAGTTGAGGTTGAAAACCTAAAGACTTGGTCACCACTTGCACTTTGCCCTACGCAAAGATCCTTTGATCACAAGTCTTCTCTCTTAGCCCCCCCACAAGGTTGCCCTTATCTGGTCCTCAGCCCAAGAATGGTACCAATTTTAAAATAGCATTTTCCCCCCTTACACTGAATTCTTACACTGAAATTAGCCTACCGGGGCTTCAAAACCGTCACCCTTTGTTAACTAATCATTTTGGAAACCGGGTCACCTGACCTGTTAGGGGTGTAAACACAGGTGTGTTAGGGAAATCTAAAATCACTTTCGTTTCTAAAAAAATATGTATAAAGCAATTAGGTTTTCACTAGGAAAGTCTGGTTTTTCCCTGTAGAAGTTCACTTTTAGCAATAATCTGGAATATTGAGATTTTCTTTTAACCTAGTTCCAGCTGAAGAGGAAGGTCCTTGCATTTTTCTGCTTTAACATTGTTCTGAAACACGGTTTTAACTTTACAGGTGGCAGCCCAGTTTTTCTTCACTGTGGTGTCTCATGACTCTAAATGATTTTTAGGCCACCTTTATTCCATGAATAGCAGTTGAACTCGATAAGAGCCTGAGTATCTTTTAGTCAATTCAGGATACTTGGTACTTAGGACCGTAGTATTCCTTAGGAGCGAATTTTATTGATCTTAGGTTATATAACTGGGCATAAGTTATTGTTAAGATGGTTGGGATAAAGCCAATTATTTCCAGGGCACCCCTATCCTTCTTTCTGATGACATTCCTTGCAAACCTGATGAATCATAAAGTTTATCCATAGTTTTTTGTGCCCTAAAACATCTGCACTGGTGTCATTTCAGGTTCTTCCCTTCATTTACCGAGCTATTGGCTCAAAGCACCTTCCTGTTAGCAACATCAGCTTTGTTCATTTGGACTCCCACCCAGATCTCCTTATTCCACTGGACATGCCTGCAGATACTGTGTTCGACAAAGAAGCTCTGTTTAGGTATGATGGTGCAGTTGTATTGACTGGGTAGAAATTTAGCTTAAGTGAGCATACAATTGTTAGCTGTTGGGGAAGTGTTTTCTATGCCTTGTTCTTGGACTGTGCTGAAATTACATAGACATGTGACAAAAAACTATTCAGCTCACGTTACATAACCAAATAAGTAATTTGGGGCGAAATCAGGTGAAATTCAGCAGGTTCTCACAGGTTCTGGAGAACCGGTAGTGGAAATTTTGAGTAGTTTGGAGAACTGGCAAATACCACCTCTGGCTGGCCCCAAGAATGGGGTGGGAATGGAGATTTTGCAGTATCCTTCCCCTGCCATGCCCACCAAGAACCGGTAGTAAAAAAATTTGAATTCCACTACTGGGCAAAATGTTTACATTCTTTAAGCTTTATGATTTTGTGTATGTCTTATACCTAAAAGGCCCGATGGGGGTGTCTGAAGTTCATACAGTAGAACCTCTGGTCACGAACTGACCAGTAGAACCTCTGATCACAACTAAATCGGGTTCCCACCAGTGGTGGGTTGTTCCCGGTTTGCACCGGTTCACAAGAACCGGTAGTAAAAATTTGTAGTAGTTCGGAGAACTGGTAATAACATTGGCTGGCCACACCCCCGAACCAGTCCCCCACCCGGTCACCGCTCGCTTACCCGCCCACCTCATGAGAGGCTTTTTTTTTTTTAATTTTAAAAGTATTTTTTCTACAACTACTTCGGCTGAAAAAATGCTTTTAAAAGTTAAAAAAAGCCTCTGATGATCGTGCGGCTCAGCTGGGATCGTCAGAGGCTTTTAAAAGCATTTTTTCTACAACCTCTTCGGCCGAAGAGGTTGTAGAAAAAAAAATGCCTTTAAAAGCCTCTGGCGATCCCAGCTGAGTTGTCTGATCGCCAGAGGCTTCAAAAAGAATTTTTTTCTGCAACCTCTTAAGATTGTAGAAAAAATGTTTTTAAAAGTAAAAAAAAAAAAAAAGTTGGCCACACCTACCCAGTCACATTACCCCCCACCAAGCCACACCCACAAAATAAGCCACACCCACAGAACCGGTAGTAAAAAAATTTAGAACCCACCCCTGGTTCCCACCAAAAAATTCACAATTTTTTTTCCCGCAGCCAATTTCCCTTTCCGCTCCATTTTTTTTTGTAAGCGCCAAATTTCCAAAATTAGGTTTGGGTCACAACCAAATTGGTTTGTGACCGAAGTTATGGAACGAATTATGGTCGTGACCAGAGGTTCTACTGTACTAAGAATTCTACTTATCTAAGACTTAGTATATAGAACTAGCTATCCTGCCCTTTATTTCTGAGGTCAGTTCTGTTGCTTTATGTAGAACAACATAATGAAGCCCCAAAGGTGCTTTTTCAAGAGGCAACTGGTTTTTCTTTGAAGAGGCTTCGCTTCTCATCCAGGAAGCTTCTTCAGTTCGGAAGAAGCTTCTTGGATGAGAAGCGAAACATCATCAAAGAAAAGCCAGAAAGTCCAGTTGCCTCTTGAAAAAAGCACCTTTGGGACCACCATGACCTGGATGACTGAGAATCTCCATAAACATGATGAAGTTTGTACATCGTTTAAGAGGAAGCCCCAAAATTAAATGAGGGTGGACCATAGAATGCCGATTGATAAGATAATAAGTTAGAAAGGAATGCCTTGGAATCTAACAACTGAAGAATAGACAGGAGAATAGACAATTTTCTTTATTCATGTCCACTTTGGTAGATCTGATAGGGGCCGGGGCTGGATTTCACTTCCAGGTAACATGTACTGATAGGCTATAGCAATAGCATTTAGACTTATAACCGCTTCACAGTGCTTTTACAGCCTCTCTAAGTGGTTTACAGTGTCAGCACATTGCTCCCATCAATCCGGGTCCTCATTTTACCAACTTGGAAAGCTGAGTCAATCTTGAGCTGTGAAGTTATTGGGTAAATAAAGAGTTCCTTCAGTGACCCTTCATTCTAGACGACCAACCTTTCATCTGCATGTTGTAGGACAATAAAATCACTTCAGGTACTTGACATTCTTATTTCTATCTCTAAGCAAGGATTCACTATGAAAAGGATGTTAAATGTAAAATTTAAATGTATACTGTGCCATATAGCTCAGATTTGCATGTGGGAAATTTACTACGAAATGACATGATAGCAATTCCAATATTTAAGAGGTTGCCACAAAGAAGAGGGAGTCAACCTATTCTCCAAAGCACCTGAAGAAAGGACAAGAAGCAATGGATGGAGAGAAGCAACCTAGAACTAAGGAGAAATTTCCTGACAGGACAGTTAATCACTGGGACAACTTGCCTCCAGACATTGTGGGTGTTCCAACGCTGGAGGTTTTAAAGAAGATATTTGGATAACCATTTGTCTGAAATGGTATAGGGTTTCCTGCCTGAGCAGAGGGTTGGACTAGAAGGTCCCTTCCAACTCTGTTATTTTGGTTAGCAATGCAATATCTCATGAGATAGCGAATTTTAATTTCCTGGATTTAGAACATAGGTGTTCTGCCCCAGCTACGGACCCCAAAGAACGCAGCACACATAAAGTCCGTTCAAACCTTAGTTTACTGAATAAACCAGTCTTTTACAATTGCATTAACAGCGCCAAGAATTCAAAGAATAATAACTGAAAGCTTATTATGGTTGGCAGAATGCCCAGAAGCAATTTGCAGGAAGCTGATAAGATAAGCAAGACAAGACACTAAGGTATGTGAACGAAGTTGTTCCCTGCAAATTGCTTCAGTCGGCGTTCCTCCTTAAATAGGCTAAGGGAGTGGTCAATTAGCCCCAAGCCTTACTCTCAAGGAGATCTCCTCCTGAGGAGCCACTCCTGCCTTTTGGCAACTCTGTGCGCCCGTGCATCAAGAAGAGGCTCTTCCTCTTCGTCCTCTTCACTTAAGGGAGCTTCTGGAGGTTCTGAAGGCCCTGGCCGAATCCCCGCCTCTGGCACCACATCTTCTCCAGCCTCCTCATTGTCCGACTCGAGTGCCAGCTGCACAGGCTGCTGGCGCAGCACCACATCAGCCTCCTCGCTGTCTGAATCAGCTACTAGCTGCACAGGCCGCATACGGGCCACAACAATAGGTTATGTTGTTAGAAGTTAGATCTTCTTGGCTATACATATCTGTACGTTTTATTATTTATTTATCTATTAGAGGGAAAAAAAACCTTAATTTCTCTAAAACCTCTAAGCTAGCAATTTATTGGAGAAACCAAGTGGTTTCTGCACACTAAGTCACTATATATGCTGTTTCTTAGTTTTTAAAAAAATCTTAGAACACTGTACTTCTGATTTTGTCTGATTCCGATTTTGTATCTAAGAAAAGCATTCTAATATTTGTTCGGAAGGTTTCTTTTCGTATGGGTTAGTACGTTGCCAGTACTGTTTTTTTTAATTATGTCATCTGTACTCAGGTTTCTCAGACATTTCAGCCCATATTTATCCTTTGTTCTTTACAGTGAACTAAGCATTGAAAACTGGATTATGCCTGCTGTTTATGCTGGTCATTTTTCACAAGTAATATGGTTACATCCAGTTTGGGCTCAGCAAATAGAGGAAGGAACTCATCATTTTTTGGTGGGCAAAGATGCCTCTACTACTACAATAAGGTAATAATTCGTTTTAGAATGTATTTGCGTGCATGTGCTTGCACATGTATCTGAGTTAGTGTAGGTTATTTTATTATTTATTAATTTTATCTGCCACCTATCTCCTTCACATAAGAGTCCCAAATAAACTTCAGAAAGTGTGTATGGGTTATCCAGTGTCCTAATGGCTGTTAATAAGACCCAAATTTAGGATTAGAGCAATTGCAATCCAAAACATTCTTCATCCATCCACAGTTTATTATATTTTTGCTATCTTTGTATTTTATCATTGTCTGTTTCTCCTGTTTTTATTCTTATTCTGCTGTTTTTATTCTTTCCAACCCTGTGGAATATTTAAAAAAAAGAAATTATGGAAATAGGCTCAGGGGACAGCAGAATAATTATCTGAATGAGACCAAATTTGATGTGGCAGGAGAAGATGGAGAAAGAAAGATCAAGTTCAAACATTTAGTCGATTTAGCCAAGAGATGCAGACAAAAATATTTCAAGAACAATCTTCCAAAACATCTCTATGGAAGAAGCCTTTGAGCAGTGGTTCTAAACATTTCTGATTTTTCCATTCTAAACGTCCTCTCCGTCTTCCTTCTGATCATGCGACCTAGAGCAGCACTCCCTAACCTTTCCCAGCTTTGCGGACCAACAGAGCCAGAGGGGAAAGGGGGGCTGGTTCCGGTCTGTGCAAGTGGCAGATGCACTCACATGCGCAGCTCCATTTACACAAGTGGTGGGTACGCACGCCCCTTGCCCAAATGGAGCTTTACAGGCAAGCGTCCGCCGCTCGTCCACCGCTTGTGTGGCCCGGTTCCGAACTGGCCGTGGCCTGGTGGTTGGGGACCTCTGACCTAGCATGTTGAGACTCTAAAAAGAGTGCAGAGAAAAGCAACAAAGATGATTAGTGAACTGGAGACTAAAACATATAAAGAACGGTTGCTGGAATTGGGTATGTCTAGTCTGATGAAAAGGAGGACTAAGGGTGACATGATATCAGTGTTCCAATATCTCAGGGGCTGCCACAAAGAAGAGGGAGTCAAGCTATTCTCCAAAGCACCCGAGGATAGGACAAGAAGCAATGGATGAAAATTAATCAAGGAGAGAAGCAACTTAAAACTAAGGAGAAATTTCCTGACAGTTAGAACAATTAATCAGTGGAACAACTTGCCTCCAGAGGTTGTGGATGCTCCAACACTGGAAGTTTTTAAGAAGAGATTGGATAATCATTTATTTATTTGTTTGTTTGTTTGTTTGTTCGATTTATATGCCGCCCTTCTCCGGAGACTCAGGGCAGCTTACAATGCGTTAAGCAATAGCTCTCATACTTTTGTATATACCTGCTTAGTAGGGCTTTTTTGCCCCCCCCCCCCAAGCGGTGTTCTATTTTATACAAAGTCAGCTTATTGCCCCCACAAACCGGGTCCTCATTTTACCTACCTTGGAAGGTAAAATGGAAGGCTGAATCAAGCTTGAGCCTGGTGAGAATTGAACTCGCAGTAATTGCAGGCAGCTGGCAGCTAAGTGCTACTTTAACAGCAGTTTAGTCCGCTGCATCACCAAGGCTCCTGTCTGAAGTGGTGTAGGGTTTCCTGCCTAAGCAGGGGGTTGGACTAGAAGACCTCCAAGGTCCCTTCCAACTCTGTTATTCTAAAATTCTAGAGTATAGGGTATGCAATCTGCCATATGTTTCTAATGTATGTATACTATATGCACAAACCCAGAAGGAGCAGAAAGGAAGAGCAGACACATACGAAGAAGCAAGACCTACACAACACCCTGAACAGATTTTCACAAACATATATAGACAATATATATGCTTACAAACTAGTTGTTGCTATTGTTCAGATCATGTCCAACTCTTCGCGATCCCATGAAAATGAAAACACAATCATATTTCATATGTTACTTCTTCATGGGGAAAGAAATAAAGATGTTTTATATGAATATGGCTAGTAAGAGAGTTGGAAAGAATTTCAGAAGCTGTGTTTCTTCTCTATTTTATTTTTTTTAAAAAAAAAACAGAAGTATGTATGTATCTGTACATGATTATACAAGTGGATGAAATTTCATCCAGATTTTAAAGGAACCTCCAAATTGGATAAGTAGTTCTTTTAAAAAATACTATTTTTCAGAAATTGTTTTCACATGAATGTCATGACTTACTACCATAATGGGAAGGCTCCCATTATGGTCATAAATCAAGGATTATCTGTATAGCATACTTAGGAAGGCTTTTTAAAAATACAACCTCTGAGAGCCATGGGCGTTTAGTAATAATACGTTAATTGTGTGTAGGGCCAAACTTTTCTTCTTGTTTTGATGGTGGAGGTTGTTTTCTTTTAAAAGGAAAATGTTATGTAGCAATCTTACAGAGACTTAGCTCATCAATTTTCTTTATGTTTTGAGGGGGGTGGGGAGAAACTACATAATAATTTTGCTTGCGGGGGGAGCTGATGGTTACGGAGGCCTATCCGGCCATGAGCTGCCTGTCCCTTTTTTAATATAAAAAATAAGAATAGAAATAAGCTAACAATAACAATAAACATTTATTATTCCCAGGGTTACAAGCACAGATCCTTACTTCCTTTCTGATGGTCTCTATGTCCCCGCTGATCAGCTGGAGAACAAAAAATCTTTACATCTGGATGTGTGCCTTGTGAATCCCTCCAAAGCTTCTGGTGACTGGGAAGGCAAGCAAGCTCCACGTTCTGCTAAGAAGTGCAAATTAAGTGTGGATGACACAGGTGATGCCTCTTCCTCAAAAGACTCCACTGACCCGAGCCACAGTTGCACAGTTGGACTGTCTGATGGCTTTGGAAAGAGTATCTCTGGGCATGAGAAGCTGAGCAATTCCCAGGTTCCTTCTGCATCTGGTTCCACAGGAAAACACGGGTATCAAATGTCAGAACTTGTCCGTGACATTCTGCAAGTGCTGAAGAAGGGCACGGCTTTTGTTTTAGATATTGACTTGGACTTCTTTTCAGTTAAGAATCCTTTCAAAGAAATATACACACAGGTAACTATCCAGCTACAACACCAATCTTGCCCATCGGTTCTTTTTAAAGAAGACCTATTTCAATCGGTATTTCCCCCCTCCCTTCTTAGTGTGACATTTAGTTCAGAATCTTTGTTACTGCCTTTCCTACTCGCAGTATTTGCCCAAAGCAGTTTACAATGCAGTGTTAAAGCAAAACAGCAAAACAAGAAGCAGTGAAAGAACGGAAACAAACAATATAATTAAAAAACTCAGTTAAAACAGCAGAATGGGAAACAAATCTAGCATTTAAAATACACCTTCTTTCAAATATGTTCCCAACAGCTCAGGCATTTTCCTCTTATGGTGAGTTTACTGACATGTTAAAATTCAAATCGGGAATGTTCTAAATTGGATGTTTTTTCAGTCACGTGTTTTTCTTAATAAATTGCATGACTATCTTTATACCTTAGGACTGAAAATTGCCAGAAGACTGTTGCAGTATGGAAGCTCTTAGGATACCAGTCTCCTAGGCTTATATTCATTCCATACTATTACTCCCAAGAGCCAGAGTTTGTCCACCAACTATCCTTGGCCTTTTTACGGCTGTTTCTAGCTATTCCTTTTTACTTTGAAGGAGTTATTTTTTTTTTATACATCCCGAGGTCGACTCAAGCCTCTTGAGATCTCTGACAATTATATAGTAGTAATAAACTCAGCACTCATTTGAAGACTTCAGCTTGTTACTTGCAGTTAGCACATAACAATCCTACAGTCTGGATCCCTAACATAGCTCCTCTGACTATTGGGAGTATGTGAAATTCTCTGTCTTCAAAATCCATTGTGCAGAATCTGAACTGCGTTCCAGAATTTTGAGTATAGAAGAAAACCTGCTGTTCTTGGCTCAAAAGTAAATATCACCATTGCCGGTGCCTTTGTTATAAATTTTCTTTGCTGTTGTGAACATTAGAAATTTGATTGACTCTAGGTGTAGTAGGCTGAACATCCATCAGACCTTAAATCAACAGCAACCAGGACCATGGCTCCAGCATGGGTTCTCCTTATGGAGCGGTATATAAGTCTTAAGTGCTATTGCTATGGCTATTATCAAGATCAAGAGTGCCAATCTCCTTTTCAGCAGTCATATTTGAGGGATTGTCAGAAGGAAAAGAGGCATGGATTTGGGCTCAGACAAAAGCCTAGATTATTCCAGATTATTGCTGCTACCTGAGTGGGAAAGTGTTTTTCAGGGCACATGACATAGTGCAGCCCAATTGCTCATTTGAATGTCTGTCTGGTCCTTGTACTGAATTGCCTGGGAGATAGTCACTACTGCTTCTCACTTTGCCTCTTCCCTTAATGCACAGTAGTAATGATTCCTCACCCAATAGTTCAGACATGATAGCTGGCAGGTGTACAGAAACCTTGAATTCAGTTGCCTCTGCCTGGGTCACTGATGTACATATAAGGCTATACGAACTGGGACACCAATGCAACACTGGCATTAGAAAAGGATTAATAGCAGTAGCACTTAGACTTATATACCGCTTCACAGTGCTTTACAGCCCTCTCTAAGCGGTTTACTGAGTCAGCATATTGCCCCCAACAGTCCTGGTCCTCAGTTTACCAACCTTGGAAAGATGGAAGGCTAAGTCAACTTTGAGCCGGTCAGGATCGAACTGCTGGCAGTCAGCAGAGTTAACCTACAATACTACATTCTAACCATGACTCATTAAATCAGCTCTATGGGAGGAGTTTGCTTCTGTGGTTTATGATTTCAGTAGATTATTTAACAAAGATACTTTTTGTAACTAGGTTAGCAGTCTTCCCACTAAATATGAGGTAGCTGTGGTGCTGGTTATCATGGCTTGGGACCTGATTAGGGAACAACTAAGTATCTTCTTATCTAAGATACTTGTAAAGAGTTCTTGCTACCCACAAAGATAGGAGGATATTCAGAGGCAAGCATTTCCAGCAAACCTCTCCTCCCACCAGATATAAGGATGGTGGATAGGTTTTTCTATTGTTAACATTATTGTACTGTCGTGTGTACTGTTTAAAGATACTGCTATATGCTGCTTAGAGTCATATGACTGAAGCAGCTTAAACGAATTCAAAATAATAAAAATCTGCTGGATTCAGCTGGATAAATCAAATTTTAAAATGTAATAATGGAATTTTATGTGGAAATTTGTAGCTCTCTGTATATGGAAAAATCCAGAATAATTGCGATCCTATGCCGTTTGGTTTTGACATAAACAATAGAGAAAATGTATTTTTTTAAAAAAACAAAGTATACATTTGATGATGCATTTTTCTTTTTTGCAGGGAGTAGGGGGCAATTTCCTATAAACCGAGTTTAGGACTATAAATGGTATTTTGATTAATGGCATACACCTTGCAGTGTGCTATGAATAACCTTTTTCTTTTATTTATTTATACAGGAAGAATACAAACTCTTACAAGAACTGTACAGTTTTAAGAAGCCCAAAAGCAATTTATCAGAGGTAGGATGTTTGTGATTCTCAGTAGAGAATGGCAGAGGTGGTTTGTCAAAATTGCTTATCTCAAGAAGAATATAAGATGTTTGGAAGAGAAGTGATTGGAATGGGGGTAATGGACAAAGAAGGGATGCCTTCTTGATAGCGCTTTCATATGATTCTCAGAATGTGCTGTGGAGCATGACTAGAACCTATCTCCATTTCCGTAAAGCAGCCAATAACCCCAGGACATCACTGTTTTAAAGAATGACTGTTACTACTATATTCGCCTCAAAGGAGATTTTGGGGAGTTGATTCAGAAGGATTTTGGAGCGGTGTGGTGGTCTAGAGGGGAAAACACTTGGAAGGTTGAGAATTCAATCCTAGGCAGCAGCAGATGTTTCTCTATCAGGACACAAAGAGAAAATATGTGCTATGAACTCTGCATAGGCATCAGGAAAAGCGTCCGGCCAGTAAATGCTCAGTTTCACTCAGTTGCCCCGACTCGAAACAAAGGGATTAAAGAGTTGGAGAAAGAAAGAAACAATTCAGAAGGAATATGCAGTGCCTGTATCTTCAACAGCAAAAAATATAACTGCATTTTCTCAACTGCGTAGCTGGCCTTCTGGCTTCATAAAATTGCTTAGTGCTTTCTGCTTTTATGTTTGAAGGACGAGTTGGTCGACTGTGTAGAGAACCGCACACACCAGCTGGAAGATCTAGAAGCAGCTTTTGCTGATTTATGTGATGATGACACTGAAGAAAACCTGAAAAGATGGGCTGCAAATCCTGGGTATTGTAATTGAACCCTGTTCCTGACTCCAAGGCTACCATGAACTAGACTTTTAAAGAGATAATGCTGGGGAGTATACAGACACTGAAAGGCATAACCTTTCTGGGAACTCAGTTATTTTGGGTGGTAAAACAACTTCACACTTGATGAATTTTTGCTAGAAATTTTTATAATTCCATACAAGACTCTTTTTTTTTTCATATCAAGTCTACCATCATGCATCAAACTTTGTTTATACCAGTTTCAAAATATTGGTTATTTCCATATTTAATCTCTGCTCCTCCTTTCAGCCAGTCTTAGTACCATGTAAGTTTCCACAATAGTATTCACAATAACAAGGTATAAATAATGAAAGAGAGAAATTAAGTATGCACAGATATGTCTGTCAAGGGTTATAGCCAGTTCAAAAAATCTTTGAGGCAGAAAATATTTACCTGAGTTTTTAAAAGCCACTGATTACCAAGACAGTTTAAAGCACAAAGCATGTTTTTAGATAGAAATAGGACAGATATCACCACCAACACCAAAATCCCACACTTCCTCAAAAAATACATTTCTTTTTTTAATAAGAAATATATTTAAATATTGATGATAGGCTATACAATTTGTCCATATTTATGAATAAATCAGGCCTAGCTATAATTTCCCAGGAACTTAAGTTGTTATCATATGATATCTTAAAAGAGAATGGTGCTTCATCCTGATGCCAAGATCTATTTTGTTTTTTCTGGAAGAATTCTGCAGTTGTCATTTTAATGTAATAAAACTTTAAAAATAGGAAGGCATACAATTGTTGTGGTCCGCCAGCAGCCTGCGGAGCTGGCAGTGGAGTTGGACAGTGAGGAGGCTGAGGAGGAACATGAGCCAGTCCTGGAGTCTGGGGAAGGCTCGGATGAGGGCTCTGCATCGGAGGCATAGATGGGGCCAGAGCCATCTGGGAGTTATGCACGGACTCTGGAGCCTTCAGAGTCGGACATCAGAGAGGCAGAGGAACAGGAGAAGCCTGTTCCCAGTGCACGCATGCGCAAAGATGCCAGAAGGCAAGAACAGTTAAAACAAAAGGGACGATTCGGGAGTAAAGCCTGGAGATGATTGGTCCCTCCCATAATTTCATTGTATGGGTATACTGTGTATACACATACAATGACAATAAAGTTATTATTATTATTATAAGGCTTAAAAGAGGAGCAAAGGCATGTGGGCCCTTTGCAGGAAAGCAATGTTGTTAATTCTGTTCCCAGTCGGCATCTCTGTTTGATTCTGGACTCCCTGTGGCTTTGCCAAGTAGGTCTTGGCAGCATGTCAAGGGAGATAAAGGTTGGTGATTATCCCGAAGGACTTCTCCCAAAGGACTTTTTGCAACTAATTGGGACTCAGTTGTGAATGAACGTAATTCGCAGCTGTTGCAATAAAAGAGGTTTTTGGGACTACTCGGGTGTTTTAATGACTCAGGAAGCCTAGGTCACAACAACAATTTGTAGAATGAAGGGTATTGTATATCATCATTTCTCCAGATTCCTTACAGTTTATGCCTAGAACATTTCCTCTTTATATTAATTGCACAATTTATATTTTAATTCGATGTAGAATGAAACCTCTAGTTCAACTGGTGCGTAATTTGAAAGATCGAATGGGAACTCCAGATTATGAGATGGTAAGCCTATTCATTTTTTAATTATTATTATTTCCAGACCATGATACTGTCACGTAGATATTGACCCACAGATATTGGTTGCATTGTAACCTGTGCTTATCGCAACAAGATTAACTTTTCTCTTCCCTTGCATTCATTTAGCTGTAAGATTAGAAGTGGAAATTAAGTCAACCATAATTTAGTCTTGCTCTTAAAATCTGCAATTTTGAAACAGTGATTTGTTTGAAAGAACTCATGTTCATAAACCAAGGTTGGCTTAATTTTGGCAAATATACTTATTTCTCAAGCAAACCATTTTTAAAGCAAGCACGGTAAGAATTTGTTCAATTGGTTTGGTTTGGTTTGGTTCTCTTCGCTTGTTTTATCTTTCTATTTCTGTTTTTTTTTTATCTACCTTTTTTATTATTACAGGTAGAACTCGACTTACGACTACAATTGAGCCCAGCATTTCTGTTAAGTGAATCTGGCTTTCCCATTGACTTTGTCAGAAGATCGCAAAAGTTGATCACATGACTCTGGGAAACTGCAACCGTCATAAATATGAGTCAGTTATCAAACATCTGAATTTTGATCACATGACCATGACGATGCTACAATGGTCATAAGTGTGAAAAATAGTCATAAGTCATTTTTTTCACTGCCATTGTAACCGCAAATGATCTGTAAATTGAGGACTACTTGTAAATCGAGGACTACTTGTATTGCTCTGATTTATCAGAACACAAGACACTTTGTGTGCTTCGTTTGATTGAAACCAAATAATCTTGGGACATCCCAATGTATCATTCGAAGCAGAACTATTTGTTCTGAGATCTGATCTGAATTTTTCCTTGAGTTTGAAAGAAGGAATGTAAGAGGGAAAGGACCAAGTTCTTTTCCATCGAGGTACAATATAAACATGGATTATAACATTAAATATATCTAATTTACATGATTTTAGGCCTTATATTGAAATATGTCAAGCATTCTTGCCCAAAATAGCATTTTCTAGCCACATGACCACAGAGACGTCTTCAGACAGTGCTGGCTCTTCAGCTTTGTAACAGAGATGAGCGCCGCCCCCTAGAGTCGGGAACGACTAGCACATATGTGCGAGGGGAACCTTTACATTTACCTTTAGTTGTGGCCAAATTGGCATTCTGCAGATGCAACATCAACATTTCTAATCATCCTGGCTGTAGATCCTTGGGAGATCAGGTCTTAAATCCTAGAGAAAGACAGGGAGGAAAAAATGGATCTAATGTCATCACCTGACAATGTAATCAGAAAAGTGTTTTAACATCTTTTAAGGATTTTCTCTTATTGCCTACACTGATTTTGCTTTTTTTAATTTGCTTGGAGAGGGAGTTCTTGAGCAGTGCACTAACAAACAAATGTGTGTCATTCATTTCTCAGGTTCATCAGGCTGGCCTTACATGTGATTACTCAGAAATACCTCATCATGTTAGCACTGAAGAGGAGATAGAGAGTTTCGTACAGACGATACAACATCTCTTGGGAAGCTTACCGAAACCAACCCTTGTGACCATAGCCCGGTAAGTTTAATGTTTTTAAATATAATTTTTATTAAAACCTTTTTTAAAAAAAGGAGGTTAAAAAACCAATACAAAACTAATATAAAGAAGAAAAGAGAAAAAGAAAGCATAGAAAAAACAGAAAGTGCAAGAAAAGAAATTTCTTGCAGATTTAAAGAAAAGAAAGAAAATCGTTCCAAGAAGTGTGTTCTCTTAGCAGTTAGAAATACAAACATATTTAAACCTCCCCCTCTCTTTCTCTTTCTCTCTCTCTCTCTCTTTCTCTCTCTCTCTGTCTTTCTCCCTTTCTCTCTCTTTCTTTCTCTCTCTCTTTCTCTTTCTCTCTCTCTGTCTTTCTCTCTCTCTCTCCCCTCTCTCTTTCTCTCTCTCTCTCTCTTTCTCTCTCTCTCTGTCTTTCTCTCTTTCTCTTTCTTTCTCTCTCTCTCCCCTCTCTTTCTCTCTCTCTCTTTATCTCTTTCTCTCTCTCTCTCTCAGTCTTTCTTTCTTTCTCTCTCTCTCTCTCCCCCTCTCTTTCTCTTTCTCTCTCTCTCTCTTTCTCTTTCTCTCTCTCTGTCTTTCTCTCTTTCTCTCTCTTTCTTTCTCTCTCTCTCCCTCTCTTTTTTTTCCTCTCTCTCTCTCTCTTTCTTTCTCTCTAAAGTTGCATCACAATACTCTTTTTTTCTTTGATAAATCGCGTTCATGATTTTATACAAAAAGTCCATAGGAGTTTTCTAATTCACCAATAAACATAGTATTTTTTATCCAGTTAAGAAAGTTAATTAATTCATCTCTGTCAGTTTCACCAACTATTCTTCCATAGCGGGTAGTATCAAAATCTTTCCATCTCTGTGCATATAATAATCTCACCACAGTAATCGTATAGTGAAGTATTCTTCCATGGCTTTTTTCTAACTTCTGGTAAGTTTAATTGTGAGTGTATCTTCGATGCAGCTTGATAGGCTGAACATGCCTCACCCAAAATGCTTCTCTAGGCTTAGTAACCTACGGTAGTTCATATTTTACGCTAAGCCTTAATTAGGTTTGCTTTGGCTTTGAGTGACGCTTACAGTTGTATGCTGTAGTTACCACTATAGTTGATTCATTATTCTGATTTAGTGCACCATGGTTTAATCCTGATTTAAAGTATTATGAATTTAGTGGTTCAAAAGGTATAGATGTTGCAGATGCAAAGGAAGGAGAGGCAATAGCATTTCCGTTATTTCAAAATAAAAGTAGTCAGAAATCAAGCACCACTTCTAATGAGAGATGGCATCTGCAAGTCCCATAATATTTTGTTTCATAAAAGAGAAAGCATTTTTTTTAATAGAGAAAAGGGAGAGGTATTTATAGAACAGGGGAAAAAAACCCACATCTACTGCAAATGCATTGTGCTAGTTGTTCTTGACCTGTTGGAATTTTGCAGGTATGTTTCTTAAGGGTAACTGATATTTCCAGGTAGCATTTCAAACAATTAGCAAATGGAGACGAATGAAATATTCAGGTTAAAAATGGGCATTAATGAGAGAAGCTCAAATAACCATGTAGGAGATGCTGTCAATGGATTTAATTTGAAAGCTAGCTTTCCTCCTTGTAGTTTTTGCCCAGCCACTGATTGCTCAGCTACGCTATTCAAATTGTCTGATTATTAATACTTCCTTCTTTCAATTCTTGAGTAAATGTCTGGCCGAGAAACACTTGCATCGTCTCCAGTGATATGGAAACCAAGCACAGCAATTTAAGCATAGTATAGCCAGACAAACTGTCTGAATAAGCAATGAGCCTGTCATTTAAAATGCTATTTTGCAACGAAAGAAGATGATAGCAATTATTTGAAGTATTTCATTATTTTTCCCCTATCTCTAGTAAGCTGCTAAGATATCACTTCCACCCCAATAGCTGCCTGGCTGAAATCTCTGGAGCTCCAGCTAACCAGTTATATGTTTCAGGAAACAGAAAGGAGCTAGCATTTCCATTTTAGACCAGGCCACCCTGAGATTCTTTGAAAACTTGTCTGAGCTACCCCATTGAGAAGATCAATGGAATAGAGGGTGGATTTTAAAAAAAAAAAAAAATCATTGCAGGCTGAGCTGTGTGGGAAAATAAGGAACATTTGCATGAAAACTGGCAAAATGAAGGGAAAAATAAAGATGAAACTGTACCTTTGAAGATCAGCAGGAAACATTGCTCTTTTGAAATAAACTGAAAAGTGTTAAATGTTGGTGTTCCCAGATCGAGCTTGGATGACTACTGTCCTGCAGAGCAAGTTGAGTTCATACAAGAGAAAGTCTTGAACATACTGCATTTGATATACGGCACCCTGGATATTCATTTGGAATACTTGGAAAACGCAGGTCCTACTGGAACAGAACATTCATCTACAGCATAATCAACCTGGCTGTAATCTATGGATGTAAAAAAAAAAGAGACTTTGATACTGCAAAAGTATTGTGTTTTGCTTTCTATGGAGTGGTATTCTTAAAGAAGTATTTTAGGAAGCTGAATTGGCTATGTAGCACTTATTGATGATATTTGTGATCCCAAATATTTCTCTTTTTTAAAAAAAAAATGAATTGTTTTTCTGCTATTGTTGTGTAGATTATTTTTGTTTTCCATATTACTTTGCTTAAGAAGGTGACACAGAAATTTGAATATGGAAAAGCTACCCTGTTTCCCCCAAAATAGGACATCCCCTGATAATAAGCCCAATCGGGCTTTTGAGCGCATGGCAATAAGGCCAAGCAGTTATTTCAGGGTTCAAAAAAAAAATATATAAGACAGGGCCTTATTTTCAGGGAAACACGGTAGCAGAGAAAATTAATTTTCCTTCTGTTTGTATCTGGTTGCCATAAAAACCTTAAAAAAAACCAAAACTGCCAGATACTAAACCTGTATGTTTTAGGAATGTAAAAAAACAACAT
Source organism: Pantherophis guttatus (assembly GCF_059756535.1). Lineage (NCBI taxonomy): Eukaryota > Metazoa > Chordata > Lepidosauria > Squamata > Colubridae > Pantherophis > Pantherophis guttatus. Next base: position 140,083,675 of record NC_142065.1, read on the forward strand.
TCAAATTCCATCCATTTCAAGTTAAAAGTATCCATCCTGAGGGTGAAGCACGCTTGTCCCAAATGTGAAGCAAGATTGCCTCAAGCGCTTTGAAGGCGTTTTGTCTCAAAACAGGATATTTTGCACTCAAAATACAATGGTTCCAAGCTTTCGGAATGCCTGACAGTGGGAATGGTTGCTTTGCACCTGAAATTGGCATTGCAAACTTGAAATGGAGGTTTTCAGGTTCAAACCCCTCTAATGCCTTTTCAAGTACTGTATGTGCTTTTTTAAATTTCTGGAATATGCTACATTGGATGGCAGTGAGAGTCCCTAGTATCACCCACTATCTTACAAATCTGAGGTTAATGATTTCCCAAAATTGTTGTATTAAAAAGAGAGAACTTAATTATCAAGATTAATAATAATAATTTATTACATTTATATGCTGCCCAACTCCCGTTACAGTCGTGTGTGACTTCTGAATGAAATGGTACAGAATTTAAAGCCTGCCATGATTTAGTTGTGCATGCGGTAAGCCAGGAGCCTTATCTATCTCTTTAGAAACAGGTACGAGGAGCTCAGTGAATAGTGGGTGGGTAAGGCTAGAAGACTAAATTCCATATTCAACCGGAACTTTCAAAGTGCAAGTGAAACAAAGGCAGAAGATACAACCTTCAACCCAACAATTATGATTTAATTTCTGACTTTTTCTTCTTTTGCGCTTTCAAAATCTGTATCTCAATCTTCTGGAGCAAGTGTGAGGCGATCAGGGGTTAGGAGGTAACTCTTTTTGAGAATTAAAGAGCAGTGGATCCAAGTACGGTTGTAGTTAAAAGCATTCTTATCCTTGGCTGAGACCATGAAGACTTCTTGTTTAGTCCCACAGAAGTGCTCTGCCAATGTCTATAATAATTCGTGTTGAATCAGTATCAATGTACCTTATAATTTACCATTTAAGTGAAATATTGTTATTAGAGAAAAATCTAGCCAGACTGTCACCTTCTGTTAAAATTACTATTCCATACACTTTAATTATTTTTTTTATGAAATCTGATGGATATTACTTAGCTCAGTTGTGCTAAAAAGCTCTAACAGCTGTTTAAAGTTTTGGAGAGCGAGAATTTTCTCAGCAAGATTCTGGTGTATTTGAACTGCTCTGCAAATAAAGCATGTTCTCTTTCATGGACCTCATTTACAGACACTGGAGGTAAACGGCCTCTCATTTGCAAACAAGAAACCAAATGGAATTATAAACCTTATTTGAGAAGTTTAGTTCCTTGTTATGGAGTACTCTCCTGAAGTATGTCTCCTTTTCCCTTCAGGATTGGTTCATATATTAATGTTCAAATTAAATCAATCTCTAGTTCTCTCTTATACTAACAGTGGGAAACTGATGTTCCTTTGTCTGATTCAGAACAACCGCTGAGAGTTTAGCATAGGCTGTCGACAGAAATGATATCTCTTATCCTAGATTTGTTTGCTGGTAGGGAACAAATTGCGGCCTTTGTCTACTACAACTTTGATCCTATTAGATAGGCAACTGTCAGTCCTCCCAGGTAAACCAGACAGGAAATGGGATTAGATGAACTAATTCTACTTTATTGTGACACTACATTAACAGAATCTTGCAAGTCTGAAGGCACAAGCTTCCCTCAGGCCATTGGTTCATTAGTGAAGGTCCTTCCTAAGTTTATTTCTTTTGACTGTTAGGCCACTGGGAGCTTCTGCCTATTGTCTGATTGTTTCTTAGGCACCATCTCCACTCTTTGTGCCCCAAAGTCATTCACACATTCCCTAATACCAAACACCAGTAGATTGTGGCCCTTCCCTGATAAAAGGTCTCCTAGATTGGCTCTAGCTGGAGGCTGCTTCATCTATGAGTTTAAATGGTAGGATTGAGATTTATAGAAGAATTAAAACAAATCCAATTCAGTTTTGTTGAATGGTTAACAGCAATTCTTTTATCCTTTCAGTAGGTGGTGTAGTTTACACAGAGTTCATTGATTTCCTCATTTCTTAGGAAATAAGTTTCTTTGTGCATGAGCGATTCTTTTACAAATGCTTTACTATTTAAAATTAATATATTAGAGTTTATAATAAAAATGAGAAAGGTTTATACTTACAGCATTTTCACATACTGTGCAAACACCATTTATTTTCTATCAATATCGATCAAGTGTATACCGTTTTGGTCCCATCATGGCAAGTGCAATTCATCACTCTTATATTGCAGCCTTCTCAGTAAACGTATTAGCCTTCTTGCCTTCTGGGAAGGTGTAAAATAGGATTTGTTTGGCACCTGACTATATGTTGATTAACTCAGGAGTCTGAGACTGAAATTAGATGACAAAAACCTGTAACGGGAAGCAGGCAAAAAAAGTGAGTGTGGATAGTGAGAGAAGATAATTTGAAAATGGCCACCATCCCGAGCCAATTTTCTTAACTTTCAACTGTGAATCTAATATAACAATATAAATCTCCTTTGATTTTTTTTGTAACACTTTGAAAACAACCCCTATTGAGAAATAACAAAGTGAAACAGCTACCCAGCATTTTATACATTTATTTTTTAAAATCAGATTTACCGAGCTGCCTAACTCAATGAACTCTGGGTGGCTTATGATAAAAATGATCAGTCAAGACTCCAGAATAAGGTGGCCTGATAAAAAACAGAAAAGGACAAGGCCCAATAGTATATGTTTATCTAAGGAAAACTACTGATCCCAGATCTTGGAGAAATCTTCAAGATTCTTTTAATGATCCGCATAGTCAGAGCAATGCAAAACTTGCAGGAGAGACTGTTCCAGAGGTCAGATGTCACAACAGAGAAGGCAAGTCCTTTCTCTACCCTTTAGAGGACATTGTTTCAAGAGTGGGATCTGGAGCTTGGATAGCCGCCTGGGCCCAGAACAAAGTCATCCTAGCGCTTTTCTCTTTCTATGTAGACATAACTTCATTAAGGATCCCATGGTAGATATTGCAGGTCAGCCAATTGTACATTTCTTTGGAATTGGAACCGTCCAGTATTCATTGTTCCGTTTTTATCAAAAGGGAGGCTATGGTCAACTTAATCAAATGCCTTATTGAAGGCTAAGTACACTCATACACAGCATTCTTTTGGCTTAATAATCTTTTTTTTGTATCTATGTGTGCCTTCAAGTCAGTATTGACTTCTGATGACTGCCTGGACAAGTCCCTGCAGTTTTCATGGCAAGGTTTTTCAGAAATGGTTTGCCATTGTCTCCTTTATAGGGCTGGGAGAGAATGGCAGGCCCAAGATCACCCACGTTAGGCACTTTTATGCCTAAAGTAGGACTAGAACTCAGAGTCTTCCAGGCTCTAGCTTGATGCCTTAATCTCTACCTATCTGGTCATTACATTTATTTACAAATTTATTTATTTACAAATCTAGCCACTTTATTTAATTAATTAAATTTTGAGGCCACCTAACTCCTTAACGTTTCCAGGCAGCTTACAATTAAGAGGAAAAAAATTCAAAATTCATAGATTAAACAAATTTAAACACAACTGATTGGAAAATAACATGCTACCAATAATAAAAAAAAAATCGGAACTCTGCAACCATTCTAACCAAAGGCCTAGGAGAACAACCAAGTTTTTAATGATTTTCTGAATGTTACTAGGGTGGGAGGTGTGCACATTTCTGGGAGAAAGTCATTTCAGAAAGCAGATGCCACAATAGAGAATGCACACTTTCTGGTCCTGCAAGGGGGCATGGTTTAATCGACAGGACCTAAACCAGACCCACCCCACCTGACCTCAGCAGACAAGAAGAAGTAACTGGAGCCAGGTGGTCCATTAGATAATCAAGTCCTTGGTTGTGAAGAGTTTATAGATGATAACCAGCATCATGAATTGCATTCAGAAGCCAACTAGTAATCAGTGCAGCGAGGACATGTGGGCCCATCATTTTGCCAAAAGAAAATAGCAAGATTTTTCCAGCACAATCTGATTTGAATAAATCCATGTGGCTTCTAGTAATCATCATCTCCATAGTGGGGCAATGGTCAGAATGCTGTATTGCAGGCTAACTCTGCCAGCTCAGCAGTTCGATCCTGACCATCAGACTTCCATTCTTCCGAAGACAGCAAAATGAGTACCCAGATTGTCGGGGGCAATATATTGACTCTGTAAACCACTTAGAGAGGGCTGTAAAGCACTGTGAAGTGGAACATAAGTCCTAAGTGCTATTGCTATCTCATTCTTTTCTAAATGCTTGCAAACCCACTGCCTGAGTACATTTCTAGGTACAGATTGGTCTGTAATTTATTTATTTTAGAAAGGGAAATCTTCTAACTTGTGTGCCAATACATTTAAATAAATGTTAATAATAAGAAGTTCTCTTCCAGTCTTCTGGCACTTTCCTTATGATGAAATTAAACTGGTCCCAAAGACTTGAATTTAATTGATGCAATCTGTCCAATAGGCATTTTGTCACTATTCCTTTACTAGATAAATTCATTTGATAAGAAATCTGCATTCAACATAGATAGCAGCTGTTCATTGTCACAACAAATGGAAAAACACAGTGAAAAACACAGAAACGCACCTGCAACATCCTAAAAGCTTTTTGTATGTAATTAAATGGATTGCACTGATTTTTATTTTTGACAAGAGAATTTAAGAAGATTATTACAGGTTATAATCTTAAAAGAAATGAGATGAGGGATTTGCTTTTGCCTGGGAAACCAAACCAACCTCAAGGTTGATGCTAGTCTGCAGTATTCAGTGGGGGTGAAATTAAACGTTACAATTTAATCAGATCGTATCTGTGCCTTGGAATCAACCGGGAGCAAAGAGTGGCAGAGTAGTATGCAGCCTGCAGTGTAAGAATAAAAGCAAAGCAGAGTTATACTACTGATTTAGTTTTTGCTCAATACCTATGCAATACCTGATTTCAGCACTGCCAAAAAACTTCCATGGTGGGGTATTACATAAAAATAAAAATAAATATTAAAGCATGTTTATTTTTTTCCTTTTGATTGTCCAGTGGGGAAATGGAAAGTACATTTCTGATCTTATTTTCTGCGCGGATTTCCACGAGTAGCTCCAGTTCTCATCCTTGGGGCGATATATAAAATAGTATCACGGTGTACTTGTTTTTATTGTTGCGAATTGTAATGTTTAATGTAATCACTATTTTAAAAAAAAAAAAAGACATTTCCAGATTCAACTTCTGCAACACTGGAAGCAGACTGAGTATTCTCTGTATATCCTCCATGTACGTTTAACAGGACGTAACAGTTGATACAACTCCTGTAGTCCTGCATTTACCTTGTTTCTGTTATATAAATCAAGACATTTTAAATGCATTATGGATTTTTTAAGACAGATTCTGCAGGTTTTCAAAATGGTGTAAAATCCGGTATTATTAAACTCTGAAGGTGACATCTAATGTTTTCCATCTAAAATGTTGTGCTAACAAGCTAAAGTTGTGAAAAGGAGCGTGTGCCCCATGCTCTCCGAAGCATTCTCACATTTAGATGGAGAAGGAACAACTAACAATCTATGCAGGTAAATGCGTAAACAAGAGTAGCTGCTGTGCTTCTTGAATAAAATCATGCTTTCTTTCACAGAAAGGATGATTTAGAGATCAGGGGAGATATACAATTGTCAGAGTAGAAGAAGGATATGAACTCTACAGGTGACATTATTACTATAGAGCCGTATCCATGGCCATTTCAACTGCCAGAATACAGGTAGACCTCGACTTACAACAGTTCATTTAGCGCAGGGGTGTCAAACTCAAGGCCCAGGGCTGGATCTGGCCCATGGAGTGCTTAGATCTGGCCCATGGGCTTGCCCTGGAAACAGCGAAGGACTGTCCCGCGGTGACTCTGCCAGTGAAAACGGAGCTAGGGAGGGCTGCATGCGGCCCTCCTGAGCTTTGTTTTCACTGGCAGAGGATTTCAGGAGGCTGTCGCAGCTGAAAACAGAGCTCGGAAGCCCATTTTTGCTGGCAGAGCACGCAGGCCACCATAGGTGCCCCCAACATGAGTGATATTGAGCTGGCCACGCCCAACCTGGCCACAGCCACCCCAGCTCCCCGAGGTCAAACACAAACCTGATGCGGCCCTCAATAAAATAGTGTTTGACACTCCTGATTTAGCGGGACCATTCAAAGTTACGACACTGAAAAAAAATGACCTATGACCATGTTTCACACTTACAACTTTTGCAGCATCTCGATCATGTGATCAAAATTCAGATGCTTGGCAACTGGTCCATGTTTATGACCGTTGCTGTGTTCCAAGGTCATGTGAGATCACCTTTTGTGATTTTCTGACAAGCAAAGTCCATGAGGAAGCTGGATTCGTTTAAGAACCCGTTTACTAATTGATCAACTGCAGTGCTTCCCTTAACAACTGAGGCAAGAAAAGTTGTAAAATTGGAGCAAAACTCACTTAACAAATGTCTCACTTAACAAGAGAAAATTTGGACCCAGTCAAAATAACAGAAATGTTGGACCCAGTTGTGGTCATCAGTCGAGGACTACCTGTACTTATCAATGGCCATGCTGGTGGTGGAATTCTGGGAGTCTGCACCAGTGGTGGGTTCCTCCCAGTTCGGTCCGGTTCGGCCAAGCCAGTAATGGTGACGATATGATGTCACCGAACCGGTTCTCCCCTCCGCCCTCCAACCCCCCCACGTTATTCTTACCTTTTATTTGGTCCCACCCCCAATCTATTGCTGCCTCCTGAGTCCCAGCTGATGACTAGAGGGAAAAAACACTGTTTAAACTCTTGCCGCGGGGCTTCAAAGGGCTGTCCTACAGCTGATCAGTGTTAAAAGCAAACAAATGAGCCGGGTCGTAAGTGTGAGGACTGGTCGTAAGTGCGAGGACCTTCCAGAAATGACTCTGACCAGCTAGCCATGCCCACCTAGTCACATGACCTCCAAGCTACACCCACAAAATAAGCCACGCCCACAGAACCGGTAGTAAAAAAATTTAGAACCCACCTCTGGTCTGCACATCTGGAAAGGCAACATCTCTTCAATATATCTTCATCTGTGGGCAAAGATGAATTCCTGAGCTTGCTGCTCTTAGATTTCTGGATGGGTTCCTTCCACGTCATGCAAAGCAGAATGCGTTTAATCTAAACCTGTGAAGGTGTCTTGGTTTGATGAGCTCATTTGTGTTGCAGAAACATTGATGTTCTCATTGAGGAGAGTGTGATTCAGGAAGCGATTTGTATCATTTTAAGTTCTTCTCCAACACTTGCAGTAGCAGGAAAAGGAGCTGAAACAGATGGAATATTTTTCTGGTTTTGTGCAGCATGTTGGAAGAATTCTCTTCTGGGCTCCTAGAACTGCCATAGCAAAGTAACACAGTTCATCTCTTCACTTTGGAAGCAGGAAATTATATTTCACTATGAAATAGCTTTGAAAAGGTACTTCACAGAAATCTTCATCAAAGCAAAACACACATTTGAAGCTTCCATATAGCCCTAATGGACTCCCCTTCAATTCCCCTCCTGTACTCAGTAAAACATCTTCCTGGTCGGAGGGGTTTCTTAGCATTGTAATGTCTCTAATATATTTGATTTTGACTGAAGATTTCAAGGCACTTCATCCAATTCTATCCTGGTATGAAAAACTTTGCAACATTGTTTTCTCTGAAAAAGCAAGAATGAAAGGATTGGCTGTATACAACATACTGGCCTATATTTAGACTTTTTTTTAACCCTGATACTTATCTCTGCTCTTTTTTATATTGCCACCTTTCCTCCTCTGTGTACAAATACAGAATTTAAAAAAAAACCCTTGGAAATGCACACATTTTTTTATTATGTTATTTAGGAGAAAAAAAGACTAAACACAGTATATAAGTCAGTGATGGGAAAGCAATGACATGAGTATCAGTTGTTTATTCATGCCAGGAGCATCATAATTAAAATAAAGAATACTATATGACATAAAAATACAACTTTAAAATATGTACAGATTAAACAGATCTTGCCCAGAAGCTAGCAACATTAATTGCATTCTGCTGCACTGCCATGAGCAGAGGTGGTATTCAGCAGGTTCTGACCAGTTCTGGAGAACCGGTAGCAGAAATTTTGAGTAGTTCGGAGAACTGGTAAATACTACCTCTGACTGGCCCCACCCCCATCTATTCTCTGCCTCCCGAGTCCCAGCTGATTGGGAGGAAATGGGGATTTTGCAGTAACCTTCCCCTGGAGTGGGAAGGAAATGGAAATTTTACAATATCCTTCACGCCTACCAAGCCATTCCACACCCACCAAGCCATGCCCATAGTAAAAAATTTTGAATCCCACCACTGGCCACGAAGTATCAAATGTGACATGTCATGACATTTTGGGTGACACAAAAACATTTGCCAATTCCTTACAATTAGTCTCAAAAATGCACCCCTTTCTCAGCAATTTTCAGAAACATTGAAGGCTGCTCAAGTGGGGTGCACTAAAATAAGGCCTCTGGACCCTCTGGAAGGTGCACAAGTGGGCTGCGCTCCTGCATGGTTTCCGGAGCATCCAAAAATTGAGCAAGAACAGGGAGCATTTTTGCATTATTATTATTATTATTATTTTTTGAGATGGCAGAGATTGCAGAAGAGCATTCTCTGAAGCCACTTCAAGAACAAAGACCTAGTGTAAACTAGAGGTACCTCAGGTAGGCTGGGGGGATGTCTCAACAGAGAGAGAATACTACCTGAAGGTAAGTGGCATGAGGTAGATCCTAGGAGTCCCACACGATTGGCTTGTATTTTTTTTTTAAAAAATCAATGATTGTATTGTATTGTATTGTATTGTATTGTATTGCATTGCATTGCATTGCATTGCATTGCATTGCATTGCATTGCATTGCATTGCATTGCATTGTATTCTTCTATTCTATTCTATTCTATTCTATTCTTCATAAATCATACATCATAATCATAAAACATATCTTCAATTATGTATATTTTATACTTATTATATTTTCAATTTCTATAGCTGCCCCTCTCAGTAAATGACTCTGGGCATCTTACATAGAATAGAGTTGGAAGGAATCTTGGAGATTTTCTATTCCAAACCCCTGCTCAAGCAAAGACCCTATACCAGGGACCCTATACCAGTAGTGGGTTGCCCCCAATTCAGACCGGTTCGCAAGAACCAGTAGGAAAACTGGCGGGAGGCTCTGCCCATTGCCCTGGATGTCGTCATAGGCTATCTGCGCATGCGCAGAAGTTCGGCATGCGCGCGATTCTATTGCGAACCAGTAGTAAAGGTAAGTAGAACCCACCCCTGCCCTAAATCCTATACTTTGTGAAACTCGTCGCCTGCAGGCTAGATGTATCACGTGTTTGCCACACCCACCCCTGGCTTAGCGAAGGGGGAAAATGTCACGATACATCATATGACGATGTGACTCCACAAGTTTGACACCCCTGCCCTATACCATTTCAGACAAATGGTTGTCCAGTCTCTTTTTGAAAGCCTCCAGTGACGGAGCATCCACAGCTTCTGAAGGCAAGCTGTTCCATTGGTTGATTGCTCTCACCGTTAGGAAATTTCTCCTTATTTCTACGTTGCTTGTCTCCTTGGTTAGTTACCATTCAGTTTGGTCTAATGGTTAAGGCAGCAGACTAGAAAGCAGGAGATCCTGAGTTAAGTTCCGCCTTAGCTATGAAAGCCAGCTGGGTGACTTTGGGCCAGTCATGCTCTCTCAGCCCAACTCACCTCCCACTTGTTATCTTTTTGGTTCTGGGAGTGTGTTGTCTACAACACCAGCCAAGTCAGATTAGATATTTTCTGAATTTTTAACATGCCATGGCCAAAAGTTCACCATCACTGATATACGTGATTATCGGCTGGATTTTTTGTTTCACGCAGGTGAGTAGTTCTATATAAAAAGATTCCCTGCCGCATTAGATGTATTTTAAGATTGTTGCTGGCACATAATGGACTGCTTTTGATCAAAAGAGTGGCGCAGTAGAAAAGAGGTCGTGATTTATTGATGGGATACAGTGAAACATGTTGTAAGAAAGCATTGATTAGAAGGCGGTCTGAAAAAAAAGCATAGATCTGGAATCTCTAATGGAGGAATAAATGTCTGATAAATAATACATTTCAGATATATGATATATATTATACAATTCAGTGATTTTTTTTCCCCTCTCACATGCACACACACTCATACATCACTTGTCTACCTTGTTTCATTTTTACTCTACCTGATCTACCTGCCCTAATCCCCCCTAATACAACAATAATACTTTTGTTGCATCATCTTATATTTGCTTGCCAATCTTATTGCACTGTTATAATGGTGGAGTGCCTACCTCTCATCCAGTGGTGGATTTCAAAAATGTTTACTACCGGTTCTGTGGGTGTTGCTTGGTGGGAGTAGCATGGCTTGGTGGGCATGGCAGGGGAAGGATACTGTAAAATCTCCATTCCCACCCCACTCCGGGGGAAGGATACTGCAAAATCCCCATTTCCTCCCGATCAGCTGGAAGTTGGGAGGCAGAGAATAGATGGGGGCGAGGCCAGTCAGAATTTTTACTACCGGTTCTCTGAACTATTCAAAATTTCTGCTACCGGTTCTCCAGAACTGGTCAGAACCTGCTGAAACCCACATCCCAAAATCATACCCAGTGGAGTGTCTACCTCTCATCAACAAAAATCATACCCAGCAATCAACATGACTCCCAGATGTAATTCCTGCATCATCCTGCACTTCATTAACCTTTCTTAAAAGAACAGTCACCACCTACCATAATGATACTTAATGTTTCTGCCATGGGAATGTTCCCCTTAGAGAATTAATCCCTACTTTGTGTGGTCTGTGCCTGCAGTATTCTGAGATATGCCACTAATAACTGGCTACCTCCACATATACCTATTACACCAGGGGTGTCCAACTCAAGGCCTGCAGGCCAGATCCATGCGAGCCTCCCCATGTTCCGAGCCCCCCCAATCCCATTTTGGCCAGCGAAGTGCTGCAGGAGGCTGTACAGGCTGAAAACAGGACATGGAGGCATGGGGAGCCTCATGCCCCCCCCCTTCATGCCCTGTTTTGGCTGGCCAGCAAAGTGCTGCAGGAGGCTGTCCAGGACAAAAATGGGGCATTTTAGGGGCCTCACATGGCCCCACCATGCCCCTTTTTGCCAGTAAAGTGCTGCAGAAGGCTGCCCATGCTGAAAATGGGGCACGGGGGGGACCTCACACAGCCCCCCCCCCCCGGTGCCCTGTTTTCGATGGCAGGGTGCTGCAGGAGGCGTCAATCCCATCTCCCCATCCCACCCCGGCCGGCCCATGGATGAGATCTACAATGCTGATCCGGCCCTCGAAGAAATCCATTTTCACACCCCTGTATTAAACACATTGTGGGTCCAAGTCTGATTATTCCCAGATTTCGCTCTTCGGAGGGGAGAGTTATATTTTTCTCCCTCTGCATCAATTTATATTGGAGCAAAACTGGACATGTTCATTTTCTGCTGACTTCGTCAGCTTGATCCCAGTTCCTGACAACAAGCTAGTTCTTGCTTAGTGTTCACTGCAATCTAACCTGATTAGCTAGGAAAGATTTCTTTATTTATTCATGTCAGAAGCATCATTATTAAAATGGTATGCATAGGTCTAAGTACAAACATAAGAACATAAAATGTATAAAAGGCTAATTTAGGCCGTGTTTGTCCAGAAGCGTGCAACTTCCATTCCATTCTGTTGTGCGGTCATAAAGTCCTCAAGAATACATTGGGCAGGGCACAAGGAGCAAGTGTACATGTGTGTGGCAGTCTGCAGGTCTCCACATTCACAATAGGCAGAAGTCATTAGATATCATATCACCATTTATTCAAGGGATCTCTGGATCTTGCTGTATCTTTGCATAGTCTATTTAGCAATTTTCAAACTTGTCAGCTTTCTTCATGGCCAGGTTCCAGTACTTCTGCAGGTTCCATCAATGTTGATCTTTTGTAGCTTGTCAGGAAAAATTAAAGGAACCAGATATTCAACTTTCTAATCAGCTCCCTCTCTTTCTCTCTTCTCTCCCCCGCTCTCTCTCCCTCCCTCTCTCCCTCCCTCCGATTTTCCCCCTGCTCATATAAGTGACACACAACTAATGCTCACTTCATCTCACATATCATTAAAAGGAAGGTGAAATACATTACCGTATTTTTCTGACTATAAGATGCACTGGAGTATAAGACGCACCTACCTTTTTTGGTGAGGAAAAGAAGAAAAAGAAATCTCCCTCTACTTCTGCCTCTGAGCAATTTTGCCTGGTTGCAGCAAACAGCAAACAGCCTGCTTTACTTTTGTTTTCGTTTTCAGCATAGCTTGATTAAGACAAAGGGGGGGGGAAATCTGCTCCAGCAATTTACCTCTTTGCAGCAAGCAGCAGAGTCCTGGAAAAAACAGCTGAGAACAAATCAGCTGAGAGTTTGGAGGCTGATCCAATCATCTTGTGCTAATTAGGCTGTGCTGAAGCTGAAAGGAGCTGTTTTTTTATTATTATTTATTAGTTTGATTTATATGCCACCCTTCTCCAGAGACTCAGGGTGGCTTACAATGCTTTTAAGCAATAGCCTTCATACTTTTGTATATACCTGCTTAGTAAGGCTTTCTGGCCCCCCCTAAGCGGTGTTCTATTTTATACAAAGTCAGTTTATTGCCCCCACAAACCAGGTCCTTATTGCCCCCACAAACCAGGTCTTTTTTCTTGCTGTTTGCTTGCAAGGAGGTAACTGCTGCAAGGCAGAGCCCAAAGGGTGGGGGCCAGTGGGTGGGCGGGGCTACATTCGGTGTATAAGATGCACCTAAATTTTCACCCCCTTTTAGGGGGGAAAAAGGTGCATCTTATACTCTGAAAAATAAGGTATATAAAATGCATAAAAACATGCAAGAACTAGCTTTCCCTTGTACTGTCTTATTGAGCCTTAAGAACTGAGTATTGGAAATTCATGGCATGTTCAAGCATTGATTGTTAGACCTTCTCTGAGTTATATGCTACTCATATAGTCTAGAAATGCAAAGGAAGGAGTGATTTTTTTGAACTGAATGGATAAAATGCAAGGACTGCATTTTAAAGTCCACAACCAGGTGATTATAAAATAAATTGTATCTCATTTCTCTGCTATTTAAAAGGAAGGTGCACAGTATTTCTGAAGTAATACTAAAAGTTGCATGAACTCCCCACCTCCGTTTTAATAAATTATCATTTTGCACATCTAGTATCAGCTGGGAACCTAACAATTTAGCCAATCAAGCCTTTCCCAGCTTAATGGTACCTGGCGATGAAAGCTTCATCTCTTAAATGGCCTAGCCTGCTATTTCAGACACCAGAATGCTACTTTGTAGGACAGAGCAATCCTGAATAAAATGTTTCTTTGACCCTGCTAATTGAGAAGTACATTCTCCTTTTCAAATATATCCGGAAACTTCCAGGAGGTGGAAAAATCATGCTTTTTAAATGGTCCAACTCAACCACTATTCTCTTAATGGAATACTTTTTTGGGGGGGGGCGTCATTGAGTCCTTAACTGCCATGGCTGAATATTCTTGTTAGTCTTACCATATACTCTTATCTTTAGGGTCAATCCTCCTAAAAGAAAAACATCATTGGTAACCAACTATAGTTGCCCTTGATTTACTATCACTCTCATATATGGGAACAGAATTTCTGTTGCTAAGCAAGGCAGGTTGTTAAGTCAGTTGCACTTAAATTTACAACCTTTAATACCGCAGTTGTTAAATGAAACACTGTAGTTAAATTATCGATAACGACTTTGGTTTTCCCCACTGACTTTGCTTGTCGGTAGCCAACGAGGAAAGTAGCAGAAGTGATCACAGGTCACTGAAATGTGCCAACGATCATAAACATGCTGGTTGCCATGTGTGAATGCCTGAATTTTAATCATGGGACCATGGACATGTGAGAACTGGTCCTAAGTTACTTTCTTCACTGCTGGTGTAACTTTGAATGCTCATGAAGTGAATGGTTGTAACTTGAGAATACCTAAAGCTTTACTACTTCCTTTCCTCAGAGAAAATATAAGTTGAAAGTTTTCTTGGATAATTCTGATTATGATGTGGACATTATTCATTCTTGCCATTCTCAGACTCACTGGACTATTGTAATGCTCTCTACATGGGGCTCCCCTTGAGGAGCACCCGGAGGCTCCAGCTGGCGCAGAGTGCGGCCGCGTGGGTGGTAATGGGAACATCATGGCGCTCCCATGTGACACCTCTCCTGCGCGAGCTGCACTGGCTCCCGGTGGTCTTCCAGGTGCGCTTCAAGGTTTTGGTTACCACCTTTAAAGCGCTCCATGGCTTAGGACCTGGTTATCTACGGGACCTCATACTACCACCAATAGCCTCCTACCAGCCAGTACGCTCTCATAGAGTGGGACTCCTCCAGGTGCTGTCAGCCAAACAGTGTCGGCTGGCGGCCCCTAGGGGGAGAACCTTCTCTGTGGGGGCACCTACCGTCTGGAATGAGCTCCCCCCAGAGATATGGAGGATCCCAGATCTGCGCACCTTCCGCCGCGCTGTGAAGACCTTTTTATTCCATCAAGCGGGCTTGGCCTAATCTCCTCCCTCTTTTAATATTTAAATTTTAATCTGTTTTTAAATTATTGGGGTGTTTTAATCTGTCCAGGCCAAAATGATTTAATTTGATTTTATCTGGTTTTTTAAATTTTTTGTATTTATGTATTTTATTGTTTGGCTGTTCACTGCCCTGAGTCCTTCGGGAGTAGGGCGGTATACAAATCAAATAAACTAAACTAAACTAAACTAAACTATCCAGAAATTGTCCATAGTCCCTTTGAACCAAAGCAACAGCCATGTAGGAGCTAGAACTCATGAAGACCTTCCTTAGTGGTCACTGATTTTCCTCCCCCACCTGACATTTTTCAATCCTCAAGGTCGCTTTCATGAGATATCCATCCTAGTCAATATGTCCCAAAGAACAGCATTTTGTAGCCAACCCAGTGGTTGCTTCCGGTTCTGTCCGGTTCTATAGAACTGATAGTAAAAGCGGCAGGAGGCTCCGCCCACCCAACCGGATGTCATAATTGATGATTGGCACATGCACGCACGCTCCTGTTGTGAACCGGTAGTAAAGGTAAGTAGAACCCACCCCTGAGTCAACCATGGTCTGACAGTCCACCTCTCTTTTACTTTTATAGAAGAAACTTTGTTAAGCAAGTCAACAAACTTAGTTTTATTTCTGCTAATAGCCTTTTTAAAAGCCTCTTGTCATCTAATCATCCTATTTATTATATAAGCAAGGAAGTTCTTACTTGAGTCCTAGGGGAAGTTACATGAAAAAGCAAAGCAGGAGTAGTAGGGTGCTGTTAGAAGAATATTTCTGCTTTATAATAATTATTTCAGATGACTTTTATTTCCTAGGCTCCTAGCTATTTGCCCAATTCAACCAATTTAATTACAAGATGGATAAGATGGGTAAGTTGAAACAAACTATAATTTAAATTAAGGCTAGGTACAGATAACAAGGCAAAGCAAACCATAACATAGCCTACTAAGAAAATCCAATCAACATATCCATCAGGAAGCCTTTTTTTTTTAAAATACCAATTGAATTATAAAGTGTAGGGAGTTAGTACCCATCTCTCTCCTAGAAGAATGAAATATTTTAGGAAATATTAAAAAGGCAGAATATTATATTTCCCTGGATGAGAAATGGAGAAACGTATCAAAGACAAAGCAGCTCCCTGCAGCTTCCTGCCTCCCCCACCTTTGTCAATGGGCCATCTACAACACAATAGGACCCATCTAGCAACAGAAACTCACCAGATGGCAAGACTCAAGCAAGCTTGAGAGACAACCTACAAAGTTAGCTAAGACCCTAGACCACCTGGGAGTTCGACAACCAATCAGGATACATTTCTTATACAGGAACAGGAAACACTAAAGTGGGGCCTAACAGAGGTTATAAACTCAGGCACTCTCAGCATCTTGGGCTCTTTCTTTCCTCTCTTCGGTTCTTCACTCAACATCTTGAAGCATGTGATCACCTTTTCTGTTCAGGAACTCAAGCCATGGGATTCCTGACCACCATTAAAACATCTTTCCAAGCAGTCTCCATGTTTCCAGTGTCCTATTCCCCACTTGGAACTGAACCCAGAAGGATATTTCTTCCAACACAAGCAAAGAAAATGTAGATCAGTAATTTAGTATCCAAAGCATAGCTCTGATCAAGATCCCACCCTACAGAAACTAGATCAGATCTCACCTGCTTCAGAATCAAACATCAACATATTAAATAAATTTTTATTGTTGTCAAAGACCAGCAGATTGTCAACAACGCCCATCACTATATAGTCCAAGATCTTTTTTTTTTCTTTTCTTTCAATATAATCATTTTTAGGGTGACAAATGCTTTGAAACAGTTCCTTGAATTTCTGAAGCTTCCGTGAAATCATGTCATCAAAGCAGAGTCATGAACTCAAGAGGTAACCTGTGTCCAAGCTCTTTTCGAAATGGCAAAGCTAACATTGGTGTAGGCATTATTCATTTTCTTACTTCTCAACCTCTTTAGTGTGACCAGTCACAAGCCTTCATTTTGTGTTCTCTTTATATATTTCTATACTGATTTTCTGATTACAATTCAGAGTTCAATTCAACTGAGAACACGAGCTCGAAGCTGACCAGTCTAGTACATGCTCTTGAATCCAATCTTTTCTGCAAAATTGAGATTGGATCATCTCTCAGCATAGAATGAATGGATGATAGATAATGGCTCAGATGTTTACTTCTAAGGAGTGTTAAGGGTTTGAATCTTGTTTTTACTGAGCCTGCTTCTTTCACTTTGGGATTTTATTTCACTGGGCTGACTTGCTTCTGCTAAATAACTAAAAGAAGACTATTGCCAGCAAACAACAAACCTAACATAACTTAGTTCTGCCAGTGACGAGAGTATCCCTTCTGTGATAGGACCAATTGCTAACTAGCTATGCAAACTCTCCTGTTAATCTATTAGACCCAATGAACAGAGGCAGGAGATTCCATGCGCCATGGTGGTGCAGTGGTTAGAATGCAATATTGCAGGCTGCTGACTGCAAGCAGTTCAATTCTCACCGGCTGAAGGTTGACTCAGACTTTCCATCCTTCCAAGGTAAGTAAAATGAGGACCCAGATTGTTGGGGGCAATATGCTAACTTTGTAAACCACTTAGAGAGGGCTGTAAAGCATTGTGAAGCGATATATAAGTCTAAGTGCTATCTCCCCAAAGTGGTTCTTCTGAGTCCTAAGTAGAGGGGACTGAATTTAATGGACCCTGACCACCTTAGTAGATCACTGAAGCCAGTGATAAAAATCCTTTGAGAATGTTTAAACCTGACAATCAGATGATCCACCCTTTTGGAACCCCAGAAAACCCAGTGCTCGCAGGCTACAAAGCTTTGAAAACAACAAAGCCATGAAGACAAGTCAATAGTTCTTTTCCAGTGTTATGGCTGGCACACCAGAATAACAAGATAAGAGCTTGCTTCTTTAATATTTTGAAAGATACTATTTTATGTTACCTATTGCTTTAAATCAATATTAGCAATCTAATATTTGGCGTGATATGAAAGCTACTAGCCGTCTTTCATCCGTGATTCCTGATTTATTTCAGGGGCAATTTTTTTTTTCTTGAAATGAAATACTTGTAGCTATTCAGTTGATATTTAGCAGGATTAGTATCGAACAAAAGGTTATCACCCATGCTATTTTTTTTAAAAAAAAATCCTATTCCGTAAAAGATAAGGCTTGCAAGCATTTTATTGCTTCCCCATTATTAATTCAGGGACAATTTTTTAAAATATCAAATCTTGAATTTCTAAACAGTCTGAATAATTGCTTTTGCATCACGAACTCAAGTTGAATCATGACCTTTCATAAATTATGAACCATGATGATGTGTGCTAGGACACGATCATAGAAATGATGCAGCTGAATCATTTATATGTTTTGTGATATCTGATACAGATATGTAAGAATATTTTCCACAAGAATATCTGGAACTCTGCATTATTGATATATGTTATAATAACAGATTCTTAAAAGCATAACAGCATTTCTTTTTTCAGAGTTAAGGCAAAGCTAGTATGAATTATTTTCTCATGTTTCCTTGCTGTCCTCAAATTATTCTATTTCCAGTTGCTGCTCCAAAATTTATCCAAGGTCATCTGCATGGTTCTCCATGCAAACAGTCCTCAATTTATGGACACAATTGGGACCACAACTTCCATTGCTAAGCGATGTGGTCATTAAGTGAGTCAGCCTTGATTTACAACCTTTTTGCCACAGCCATTAAGTGAAATCACAGCGGCTAAGTGAATCACATGGTTATTAAACAAATCTGACTTTCCCATTGATTTTGCTTGTTGGAAGCCCTTGGCAAATGTCCATCACATAACTAGAGGTCCCTGCAAGGATCATAAATACAGTACATGCCAGTTGACAAGCACCTGAATTCTCTTTTTTTGAAAAATAAATTTTATTAATTTTCTATTAATTACCTTCCTTAGTGCTTAATAAACATCGTGTTGTCTGGGTATTTAATTTGCTTAACAATACAAATGCCATTCTTACTTTCCACCCCTTTTTTCCAACCACTGGTAAAATAAATTCCAAGTTTGATAATATTCTGTAACTTCTTCCTGTTTGATTTTCAATGTAAGTCTGTCCATTTCTGCACAGTCTAATATCTTTTTAATTATCTCTTCATCTTGAGGTGATTCTTCATCTTGGGGTTTCTTCATCTTTCCAATATTATGTGAAGATAATCCTCGCTGCTGTTAAAACATGTAATACTAAATACATACTACTTTTATCAATTTTTTCAGATATCATCCCTAATAAAAACAGCTTAGGTTTAAAGTCTATATGTTTCCCTATTATCTTTTCTATGTATTTTTGCCCAATTTTTTTTTAGCACAAGTCCACCACATATGATAAAATGTGCCCATCTTTTGATTACATTTCCAACATTTGCTAGACATATTTTTAAACATTTTTAGCTAACCTCACAGGTGGTAAATCCCATTTTTAAAACATTTTATATGTTTTCTTTGTAAGAAGTAGCCATTGTTAATCTATAGTTCTTTTCCCATAAATTTTGCCATTTCTCTAATTCTATGTTATAGCCAAAGTTTTTTTCACCATTGTACCATTGTATCTTTTATTTGTTCATTCTCTCCATTTTTTAAATTTAGCAAAAAGTTATATACCTTCTTAATTAATTTTTCATCAGCGTTCAACAGTGTCTTATCAAATGGTGTTTGTCCTTTATAAAAGCCATATTCAAGTGTCTGAACTCTGATCATCTGACCACAGGGAAGCTGTGATGGTTGTAAGTGTGAGGACTAGTTGTAAATCACTTTTTCCAGTGTTTTCATAACTTCAAACAGTTGTTAAATGAATGGCCGTAAATCAAAGGCTATCTACACTAACTTCTATCATTTGTGTAACTATGATCATGATACTTGAATCTTTAATTCAAATCTAATCAAACAGAGGGATGCGGTGGCTCAGTGGCTAAGTCAGTGAGCTTGTTGATTGAAAAATCAGCAATTCAGCGGTTCGAATCCCTAGTGCTGCGTAACGGGGTGAGCTCCCGTTAGTTGTCCCAGCTTCTGCCAACCTAGCAGTTTGAAAGCACATAAAAAATGCAAGTAAAAAAATAGGGGCCACCTTTGGTGGGAAGATAACAGCATTCCATGCACCTTTGGCTTTTAGTCATGCCAGTCACATGACCATGGATATGTCTTTGGACAGTGCTGGCTCTTCGGCTTTGAAATGGAGTTGAGCACCACTCTCTAGAGTTGAGAACGACTAGCACATATGTGCGAGGGGAACCTTTACCTTTAATCAAACTGGTTTGTAAATGCCTGGTAATTTCTGTAGAAGAGCAGCATAAAATAAGTCCCGCTTTCTGTGTTGTGATTGAAAATGAGTAAAAAAGAGGATTGGCATACAGTCTTTCCTAAGGATAGAGTGTAATCACCCATACCTGTTCACATGACAACCATATTTTTTTCTGCACAGTATCCTTCTGAGAAAAATGAAGCCCTTGGTAATTGGTAACTTCAGTTGTTATACATGTAGCAGGCACTGCAGCTCGAGGTTGCTGTAATCAATTATTGACTTAGAAATAAAGAAAAGATGATATAAGTTATTCCAGTTGTGTAATATTGAGAAAGAAAAAAACCCATTGCTAAGCATCTATTAGAGTTCTGATAGTTATTCGGTTAGATGTAGTGTATGTATATTTATATTTATATAAATTTTAAAATTTTTAGGTAGGTAAAAGTTAAAGACATAAATATATAAAGAAAAGTTAGAAAAAGATAAAAAACAAAGTGAAGAAAGCACTTTTAAAAAAAGAGAATTAAGGAAGCAACTTCAGTCTTTTTATCTGCAGGAATCGCAGATAAAGTTATTTATTCCTACTCTCTTATTTAGATTATGTAATTCCTTCTGTCCTCTATTCGACTCCTTTTTCAATCAACAAATCCACAAATTACTATTTCACCTTTTTCCCCATGTTCAGCAAGTAATCTGTAAAAGGTTTCCAGTCTCTTATAAAAGTAATTATTGTTTTATCCGTGTTGAAACAGGTCAGTTTCTACTGAATCAGTCATCCTTACAATTCATTTTTCCATTGTGTTTCAGTATAATATTTCTTGTGCATGTAACCTTGCTGCATTGCAGCTATTACTTGTTCAACAGTAATATTATATTTATATTCATTGAATATGTATATACTTATTTTTTCCTACTATAACTTAAAATGCAGTCCAAGCATTTTAGTCTATGAATGGAGTGAGAATTTTTTCAGGAAGTCATAAAGTGTCAAACCATGGAACTAGAGAGAAATAGAATCAGCTGAAAAGGCACAGAAAGGCTGTGTCATACCAAGAAAGATGGAGATCTCAAGAATAATATTTATTTTTTTTAAAAAAAAAGTTACAAAAGATTAATGATATAAGCAGCAGCAGCTGGAGAAATGCCAAAGATAGCAAAATTGATGAAGACAAACTTTTGAAACTAAGGTGTGCCAATGAAACTCTGACCTCTGAAGAAATGTACCATACTCTGAAAAAAAACATATCTTTTGCTGCGTGGAATAATAGAGAGTGAGTAGTAACTGGAATGGAGATTCATAAAACTGAGTTGAGCTACTGTAATCATTCTGGCTCAGTCTGTAGAGATTTTCAGTCATCCAGGTTATGGTTGTCCCAAAGGGGTTTTTTCAGGAGGCAACTGGACTTTCTTGTTTTTTCTTTTGAAGACATTTCGCTTCTCATCCAAGAAGCTTCTCCAGCTCTGACAGGATAGTGGGGAATGGAAGGATTATATTCCTTGCAGACACTTGGTCATTTACATCCTTTTAGAGGGTCATTGAAGCACTTGGAGATTTATCTCTGTCCTCAGGGTGCTCCTGAGTACCTCTGTACTACTCAGGTGCTATCTCTGTACTACTCACCTGTACTACTCAGGTGACCCTGAGGACAGAGATAAATCTCCAAGGGCTTCAACGACCCTCTAAAAGGATGCAAATTTACCAGCTGTCTGCAAGGAATATAAATCCTTCCATTCCCCACTATCCTGTCAGAGCTGAAGAAGCTTCTTGGATGAGAAGCGAAATGTCTTCAAAAGAAAAAAACAAGAAAGTCCAGTTGCCTCCTGAAAAAACACCTTTGGGACATTGTGGCTCAGTGTTAATTGTATGTGGGGATGACTTTGAGGCACAGGAGGAAGAGCCACAACCTAGACAATCATCACACAAAAGTTAATACACAGAAATAGATGAAGTATGAGAAGCGTTTCAGAAGCAACCCAACCTAGTTTTAAGGAATGTAAAAGTAAAGAGGGACACATACTTTCAAACTTGCAAGATTGTTACTGTAATTTTGACAATAAAGAGTTAGTACTCATAGTTGTGCTTCTTGTCTGGAGTACTGAACCTTGAAAGGCTAACATTCATATACAGTGGAGCAAGGAAGGTAATCTCTCTAAACAGAAATGTACATAAACATTTTTCATGCAGCAAAAGATTGCCTTATAATAATACTTTAAGTATTTTCTATGTCCAAATTCTATGTTATTTCTGGAGAAGTCCATATGGAAATGTGATGAATACTATGTATAAAAAAAGATGAGTATTAAATTAAAATGGTTATCAACTCAACCATCTGTTCAGTAGAACAAATAGGCATTTTATCTATTTTGATGTCTTCTCCTGGCTTTCAGTTAAGAGTAAAGATCAGTTGACTCCCTCAAATGATGAGAATGTGTAATTTTCTTTATAATGTTATACAAGTGTTTAGCTTTTTTTGGCAATCAACCAGAGTCACGAACTGCCACTTGCTGTGAAATCTTTCAGTTCAAATCCTTAATTATCTACAGGATGTCATATTGTAGTTCTATTTGTTTAATGACCTGGTTAAGTTTCTTATAAAAGAACTCTGAGGTGCTTCTCTGTTTGAAATTGTAATCCATTTACTGAAGAACAAGCAAGCACAACATTATGCATTGAATCCAATTAAGAAGGGCCTGGTGGCTCAGCAGACTAATAGCATTGTGATTAACACCAGCTGTCTGCAATTACTGTAAGTTCGAATCTCCCCAGGCTCAAGGTTGACTCAGCCTTCCATCCTTTCTAAGGTAGGTAAATTGAGGACCCAGTTGTGGGGGCAATAAGCTGACTTTGTATAAATATACAAAAGTATGAAGGCTATTGCTTAATGCCTTGTAAGCCACCCTGAGTCTCTGGAGAAGGGCGGCATATAATTTTTTTTTTTTTTTAAAAAAGAACAGTTGGTAGAATCTTTCAACCACAATACAGGGCAAATTTTAAATATAGCATTAATATCTTTTATTTTTAAAATTTAAGAGAAGATGGTCAAGAAAATAAGCAAGTAGAAGGAAAATATGTGCGTGTGTTTTTTAATTTTCAAAATTCAAGAGAAGGTTGGCAAGAAATGGAAGAAGCAAGTGAAAGAAAAAAAGTTATCAGTTTTAAAAACAATATTTGTCCATATGGTAAAAATGTTTCTTAAAAAACCTTTAACCCTTAAAAAATGTTTACTAAGAAAAACATGCAAGAATTGTGTCATCAACGTTTAACTGGCACTTGCTCTGCATATACTGTATATAATTAAAATTGATGGATTCCCCCCACCCCCAAAAAATACAATGGTACACTATCAATTATTTTTCAGATCTCATGGACATCTGTTGAAAACAAGTTTCTTTTAATAAGTGCATGTGGGATTTAACCAACAGTTCTTGAAAGGTATAATTAATTTAGAGATTTGGGTAAATTACAGAGGTGAGGGGGAGGTAATGAAGCAGATTGACAAATGATGCAATTGCCTACCTTGAGGAATTGTTATGTGTGTTACTTGCTGTTGAGAAGATCTGCCTTTCACAATGAGATAAAGCGATAACATTTATTTAACCAATTAGATGTTTACTTAATTCACACTTGTGATTCCAGGAAGCTAGGGAAGGATTTAAAAAAATCACAAAGGCCTTCCTGGCCAAGCTGCCACTTGCTCTCATAAAGTAGGGACTGCAAGTCCAAGAATACCCCCAAAATGCACACCACCTTAATAGGAAAGTACAACCAATTGAGGGTTGAAGATAGAATATTCCCAGATCCAGGTGGCTGCTACAGCCACAGCTTTTATTAGAACTGAACTGCAGATAGTTCCCTCCCCACACACACACACACGGTCATCCCCAGGTAAACCAGACAGTAAGTGCAACTAGATGTACTACTACTTTATCGTAAGCCTATATTAACAGAATCTTGCAAGTCCGAAAGTACAGACTTACCACTGTCACTTTTAACTGCTTGATCCTTAGGTCCAAATTTTTTTTCTTTGACTGTTAAGCCATTGTGGCCTCCTGCCTCTCCTGTCTCTTATTTCCTAGGAAGCATCTCTTCTCCTCATTTCCAAAGGTCATCCATACATTCTATTACACTTCCATCCAAACCCATACAGCTTCTACTTGCTAAGCATCAAACGAACATCAAACAATAGTCTAAATATAAATTGTACTGAAGATCCATAATACTGCTCCCACAAATAGGTAAAGTACATAAAATGGGGTCATTTAACATCTTGGCTCCATGCTGTGAGGAATATCCAGGTTTTTAAAGTCAGGATCATACCATTATTGGTATATTATGCTGTTCCATATAGTGGGGGTCATGATGGAAAGGCACACATATTGGATCCTACCAGATGGCTATTTTTAATAGTCAGCACCTGGATTATGTCCACTGAGATGGGATGAGACAACCATATCAAATATATCCATATCTGAAAAATGTTGGCCTGCTCATTGTTTATACACAAAAGATTGCTTTGTGCATTGTTTAGGCACAAGAACCTGCCTTCATTTCAAATGGCTTTTACTTTCAAATGGGTCCTGAAATCCAACACTGACAATGTTTTAGCAAACTGCTGGTTGTAGTAGAGATGGTGATTACCAAAAGGAATTCCTTCCCCTTCTAGTAATAATTATTTTATCAAATATTCTAGAATTATTAGAATGTTTGATAAAACAATTTGAATTGTGCTCATCTATAGAAGTACAGAAAATTTATTCCTGTGTGTTATAATACAAAATCTATAGAAGCAAGTTCTACTTTATAACTTTGGGAGGATTGTGTTACAAGGGCTGTAATATATCAGCAACCACCTGATTATTAGCTATTAATAATTTGTGCACAGCACTACTTTCAATGAGACTTTGCTTTCAGCCAGACGTTGTTTATTCAATTTTTTTAACAGTCTGCTTCTTTATGAATGGCTCTTTGGAAGCTGTGTTGTTTTGTCACATTTGCAGCAAACAGATGTGAGGGTGAGATTTTTGGAAAAGTACTCAAAAATTGTTGAATGGAACACAGTATGAAGTGTTCTATTTTTTTGCTAAAATTAAAAGCAACAAGAATACAAAAAGAAAAATAGCACGGTCTTGGCAGCTTTTATCACCGTTGGAGGCTCTGTAAGAGTTATTCAATTCTTAAACCAAGGGTACAATTAAAACCTGAAGTTATTGTTTTAGATTTGATGGATAAACAATTGAATAGAAAACACGGATTTGGTTTTTATATATACTGTAACTGTGGTGAAATTTTTATATGCAGAAGACTTACAGATTGTCAAGGTCATCTCCTACACTACGGGTGTCAAACTCAATCGCATCACATGACGTATCATGGCTTTTTCGCCTTTGCAGAGCTGGGGTGGGCGCCGCCAGTTTGACACCTCTGTCCTACACAGATTCCACAATTGAAGAATGGATGGTGAAGTTTATGGAACCGGCTAACATGGTGAAAATAATCTTCTTGATTAAAGAAAAGACTTCATATAGCTTTGTTTTTATATGAACTCTACTTTTGGACTTTTTGCTAGAAGCTGAAAGAAATTCTACATTAATTTTGAGATTTGATGATTAGAAATATTTATAATAACAGAAATATTGTGAATTGAATGAGATCAAAAGATTAATGTATTTTATATTTATCACTGTAGAAGAAAGTTGGAAGCTATCTTTTTCTATTTCTTTTCTTTTTTTCTATTCCTTTGCACTTTCCTCTCTCTTATTATTTTTCCTCCTTAATTCATTTTTTCCCTTTTTCTTTTGTAGAGATTTAATTAAGCATTTTTAAAAACATATTCTCAAGTGCTAGCCTATTACAACTACTTCTCTGTAAGTCTAAGAGCAGATTGATAATGAATTTTGGAAGTAACAGCAAATTATTAAACCATTTAATGTATTTTCACTGTATCATCATCATCATCATCTATTCATTCTATGAATATTGCAATCTTTGGGACAGATATTTTTTGATGATGTAGTTCTAGTCAAGAGCCTTAGAAATCATGGAGGTGTTTGGAAGTTCCAAGCAACTTTTTTTTTTTTGCAAAGAGAATGGTATAAAATCCAGTAAATTTAAAATTTCCAATACTTGGTAGGGCTCTAATTATGGTTGGTTATTATAGTTGACACTTTCTTTCAAGCTTAATTTGCAAATTGCTATTTTTTCCATTTGGATTTGATCACTGTGATTATCTTTTGTTACTGCTACCTCTATGAACTACAATTTTTCAGGAAAGGTAATGTCTGACAGGTTACATTTGAAATATCTGTTGGTTTGTTTTTAAAAAACACATACACATAAAATATCTTGATCTCCTCATTGTCCTGTTCAAATGTGCAGTACCAGCAATTTTTATTAATGATAAAGGCAAATGTTTTACATACATTCCAACCAGAGGTGGGTTTCAGCAGACCAGTTCTGGAGAACCGGTAGCGGAAATTTTGAGTAGTTCGAAGAACCGGTATTCTGACTGGCCCCACCCCCATCTATTCTCTGCATTCCAGCTGATTGGGGGGAAATGAGGATTTTGCAGGAACTTTCCCCTAGATTGGGGTGGGAATGGAGATTTTATAGTATCCTTCCCCTGCTACACCCACCAAGCCACGCCCACAGAACCGGTAGTGTTGTAAATGACCACACTCACAAAAGGTGAAGATATATGTGGTGTCTTTACTGCCTTACATAGTGACATTATATAGTTTGTTACTTTCAGCTACAGAACACTTGTCAGCATCTCATTGGCTCACAAAAGTCTTCCAGCAACTATAAGATCTTTGGTTAACCATTACTACTGCTTGTTTAAGCACTTATAATGTTTAGCTATAGTTAAAGTCTAATATACATCCCACTTCCTCTCCTCTTATTTACAGATTTAGGGTCTTATTTTCTAATGCCACTTCCTGGTGTCTACGTGCATGTAACCTTCTTTATCTGAGGTTTGCCTTCGAGATTAGGAAAATTCCAGCATGTATGCAAACTCCTACATCGTAGTAAATATTTTTGAAAGCCACCACTGATTCCAACCTATATTTTTGCAACCATAACATAACATTGCTTATACTTATTTTTAAAATTAACAACTCTAATGAGGTCATCTACAATTCCAGATTCATCTTACACAAATGGTATTTGTCATTATTTAAGATCAGTTTTGGCTATAATGATGTGAGATTGCATAGCCTATTCCTTTTCTGTCATGGTTATTCCTTTAATTTCTTAAGAATTCTAATTCTCACCCATTGCCAAGTCATATTTTTATCTGATATTTCTTCAAAATGATGTCTATGATGCCTATGAAGAGGTTTAACTTCAGCTTTCAGTGGCTTCCTTTTTGCAATCTTCTTTCCATTTTTCAATTTTCAGTAGCTTTTCTTTACAAACATCCATCCAAAATAATTCCTTACTATGCTTGATCTCATCATTCTGGCTATGTTTCACTTCATCCACTGTTTGCTTTACTTGGAGTAATTCTTACTCTCTTTTATATCTGGGAAAATAGAGCCATCTATATCTCGTTTGGTGGAAAGCATGAATTCACAGTCATTAATTTTCTTGTTTTCCTATCAAGTCTAATGCAGCTTGGGTCCAAAGAATTGCATCTCCAGTCTAGAAAATAATTGGGACAGCCCAATTGTTTATGGCTTTAATTATGTTCCCTGCATTTCATTTTGTTGTCAAACTTCTGAATGTATATATTTAGAGCTAATACTCT
This sequence comes from Pantherophis guttatus, assembly GCF_059756535.1. Lineage (NCBI taxonomy): Eukaryota > Metazoa > Chordata > Lepidosauria > Squamata > Colubridae > Pantherophis > Pantherophis guttatus. The sequence goes on from NC_142065.1 coordinate 140,111,248, forward strand.
ATTCACTTGTGTATTGAATGAGAATCTTGTATCTATCGTCATTATTTTCTTCTTCTGGTGCCAATTGGCTTAGGCCCTTCCCATTCATTAGCTGTAATCCATCTTCAACAATTTTGTCTCTTTTAATTGCCAAAATTGCACATTTGTCTAGAGCAAATTGCATTTTTGTATCCCTTGCTTTATCCATGGATTGTGTTCAGCAGGGACTTGAATTCTGCTTTGGATTTTGTGAATAATTGCAGGTTATCCATGCATAGCAAATGGGCCATTTGAGGGCTTTGTTTGTGAACTGATAGGCACATTCTGCTTTGTTTAAATTATTTGTAAATGATATTTCTAAAATAAATAGTGAAAATGATTCGCCTTGGGATGTTAGAAGATAAATATTCCATGGTGAATTGTTATCATCTTTACTATTTATTAGGAAATGTTGATTGTGCCAGTCTATTTACCACTGATTGTCTTTCATGCATTTATGGATGGCAATCCCACCTCCCCTACCGTGAGCATCCTGCCCCTTCCTTCCCCTTCTTCTAAGTATAATTCTGTTTTTGATCCTAATTTCCATTGTTATTATTTTAGAAATGTTCATCTTTTATGATTTTAATACTGTAAGTCGCCCAGAATCATTTCTAAATAAAATGGGCAGCATACATTTAACAAATCAATAATAAATACATTTATCAATGCTTTTAAGTATCTTTGAATTATTTTTTACTAATCAAAAGATTTCTAGTCATTTTCTGCTCAGGCTGTGGTCAGGAAGTGAATGAAGTGCCTTTCTTTATTCTATCCTAAGAGTTCATTTTTTTCCCTCGTTGGTTTCTTATTTTTCTATTATTCGCTCCCATGTAACACCTCTCCTGCGTGAGCTGCACTGGCTTCCGGTGGTCCTCCAGGTGCGATTCAAGGTGTTGATGACCACCTTTAGAGCGCTCCATGGCTTAGGACCTGGATATTTACGAGACCGCCTTCTGCCACTGAGAGCCTCCCACCGGCCAGTATGCTCCCACAGAGAGGGGCTCCTCGGGGTGCCGTTGGTCAAACAATGTCGACTGGTGGCCCCCAGGGGGAGAGCTTTCTCTGTGGGAGCACCTGTCCTCTGGAACAAGCTCCTCCCGGAGATACGGACGATTCCGGATTTACGTACTTTCCGCCGGACCCTCAAGACTTTTTTATTTCAACAAGCCGGGCTGGCCTAACTTCTCCAATTGTTTAATTTTAATTTCAATTTTAAATGGGGTATTTTAATTGTTCGGCCAAATTGTTTAATATATTTTAAATTGCTTTTAAATTTCTGTATTCTATGTTTTTTACCTTTGGCTGTTCACCGCCCTGAGTCCTTTGGGAGAAGGGCAGTATATAAATGTAAATATAAATAAATAAACAAACAAATAAATAAATAAATAAATTATCAATAGTAATTGTACATTTTTAATGCATAACAAATGGGCAGTGCTTCTCTGTCAGTGCCCGTCCCCCTTTACATTTATTCTTAAAAGATATAATAGCAGAATATTGAGTTTCTCTCTACCACATTTTATGGTATCGACACCTACACATCTAAAGGAGGGGATTTTTTTGGATTCTTTTTCATCCTTTCCTCTTTCTCAGCACTGAATAATTTTTTCCCCTAAAATAACTTCCTTAATGATTTGTTTTCTGTGCTGTTTCACTCTGCCTCTCCATGTTCATGGTATAATGCTTTGCACTGGGATTCCAACATCTCCCTTGGCTCATTTATTCAATCCAGTTTAGTATTTTGCCATTCCTACTCACAGGAGAAACCTTCTTTAAGACAGCTCTGTAGTATTGTTAAAGTTCAAAGTTAAACCTGAAATGAGCTTATGATGATTAGTGTCTGCAATTGTTACTGTTATGGTGTGCTATACTGTAGGAGGCACTGCACCATAATGAGAGAAGCATACCTGCTAACTCAACAGCAGTGTAATATTCATCTGATCCTGCAAATGAACTCCCATCAGTTGTAACATAAAAGAGTCAGACGTTGGGCAACTTGGATATACAAGAACTCTTAAATATCAGCAAGAGCTGTCAAAAACAGGCTTCATATTCTGTTGCCTGGTTACTCTAAAGAACTGTATTTAAGAGGCCTCGCTTAAATCAAGATATTTCCTGGTGTTTTGCATTTTTCTTGGCCTTCTTTAGAATGTTGTAGTCCAAGTTAAGCACTAGCTAACCCTGTTGCAAACTCCCTGCAATCCAACCTCGAATGTTGGCTTAAGAAACAGGTAAGAGCAGCACGGGAGACTTGTTTAGGCTACAGGGTGGTTAGATGCAGATTTAAATCACTTTGGGAAATCCAAAACTTCACGCCTATCCTTGAATTTACCGGAAAAGTAAATTGAGCAGTTGAGTTTTATTTTCTTTCTTTTTGACAATATCAAGTGGCATTTTATAGTTATGGGATGTATATACTGTATGTGCACATCCCAAAACTATAGTAGTTTGGGCTCTGCTGATTCTGACCAGGGATCTCAAACCCTTCTTTTCATAATCCCACTAAGATATCCTAGCTACTCCTGCAGAGAAGTATTCTGCCATCAGTTACTTTACTCCACAGAAATTGTCTCTGTCACAGGTTTATCAGATAGGAGAAAAATGACCCTTCCTTCCTTCCTTCTTTCCTTCCTTCCTCCCTCCCTCTCTTCCTTCCCTTGACCATCTGGGTAAGCATGTGCTAAATGTTAGATCATTTTTCCAGAATGAGCTCCACTTCTAAATCTTTGTTACATGCAGCAAGACAGAAAGGCAGGGCAATCGTTTTCTCAGAAGACTGAGCCATCTGCTTCCTCCAGCCTAAAATCCAAAATCTCAGCCAAGCCCCAATACCAAATAAAATAAAATATGTGTACTAGCCATTAAATAAAACATAATTGATTACAGCAACTAGACTCATTGATACCAAACTCCTGCCACATGGCTATTGGCTGAGGTTTTGCTGTTACCTGCTTTTCAGCCAGCCTCAGAAAAGCCTTATCACTTCCTAATCACAATGAGGCCAATATACACAATATACTGTGCATTGTAGCACTTGAGTCAAACTCTCTGTTCCCATATTTCAGTTGCAACAGCACATATCACTATGTAATGGGACATATTTGTGTCATGATATGACATGCATTGTATCACACACACACACACACACCACAAACACACAAACACACACAATGGGTGCTTCTGCTTAGAGAAAATAAAGAGATAAAACCCATTAGAACATAACCCATTAGGAAAATATGAAGACTTCTGTAATAGCCCACCTTTAGTGGAAATGCACGCTTTTGATTTGGTGCTCGGAATTTTATTTTTATTGGTTTTGGTTTTCTCTGCCAGTTCTTAGATTGTCATGGTTCAACTCTTTCAATGTCTAAACCATTGGGAAATGGAATTTCTCCACATGAGATACAGTAGTCTCTTCTGAATGAGTGTATCTTTCCAGATTTCAGGCAAATAATGTCAGTAGTTCGTTTGTTTTGTTTTTTTCCTTGAGAAGATCAGATCTTTAGAGTTTAGAGATTTTTTGAAAAAAAACTTATTTTCAATTCCCTATCTTATTTGCTTCTGGGAGAAAGCAATTTATATGAAAATTATGTACTTGCTCTAGGTGGCCCTAGGGAAGAAATTACACTATTTCGAAAGGAGAGCTGTAAAAGTGTTTGTGCTATTCCGTTCAAAGTTGATGGGGATGATTAAAACATGAATTACTTCCTGCTGTAGGATTTCAAAAGTCCTTAAAATGTTTTTTTAAGGGTAAAATTGTCATACATAATTGTAATAATAAGGAGAATAGTTTCACCTTTGTCAGAAGCATACATAATGTAAAGAAGACCAAGAACAATGCTCCAGTCATTAAAACTGCCTAGAAACCATGAATAATGGACATCATGTAGTTGCTATTAAGAAGTTGTAGGCAACAATTCTACGTGGAATAATCCAGAAGTAAGATCTAGTGACTTCAGCAGAATTTAATTTCAGAAGATAGTCATAGACTTAAATTCTTTATTTAATTATTAGTATTAAGTGTGGATCTAAAACAGAAGTTTCTCAGCTGAAGCTCTTGATTTACCAACTTCTGTCCCTCATTCACAAATGTTATCAAATAGCACATGAGTAGCTGGTTTCCATATCCTTTTTATTCATCCCACAGTGGATGTGTTGGTAACGTATCAGTCAGATGCATATGAAATGAAGAGACTTTCATGCGGGTCCAGGGAAGTTGTTAATTATGTAGCAATCACACTATCCCATTTCCCTCAGGACTGGGGCTCTTCAGAGGTACAAGTCTTTTAATTACTGACACATTGTGGGATGATTTCTCTATTCAATGACTCACATGCTAAAACAAAGTGCCACTTGTTATTTATTATAAGCCAGCAGTCATTATGTTTGATATGCGTATCACTCTGCTAATAACTCAGGCCCTTCAAACAGGTGAAAAGAAGCCAAGGTTTGTTGCCAAGGTTTGGATGGAGAATTTGCAATATAACTCTAAGCAACTAACAGAGATGAAAGCTTACTAATAGGTACTTGATGCTAATATCATAATAGCTTGCTTCCAAGATGCTTCTAAAGCTAATTAGCAGTATTTGTACTTTGTATGTCGTGTACAGAGCCACATTAGCAGTAAATGTAACAGTTGCAAAAAATAAAATAAAAAATACTTAACAGTTTGTATTGCATGTAAAATGTCTGATCTTATTAACCTATTGCCTGCTGTTTATTGATTACTTTTTCATACTCTAGAGGGCAACTTCTATTAAAGTCTAAATTGTTTTGATGCAAGAACATATGAGATGATGAGCGATACATTTTGTTATTTCAGTTTCTATATATGTTCGGAAAGTACAAGACGGAAAACATTTTAATGCAGATGGAAGGTGCAGCATCTGCTTTCATTACAAACTCAATAGACAGTTAAGAAAGGTTTCCATATTTCTTCATAAAATGTGTCTTTCATTTGCAAATTCCAAGTCCTATACAAACATTATACAGAAACATGAAATAAGTATAAAGTAAGTACATGGTCAGTGTTTGAAAAACCAGGCATTGTTTGGTTATTTTAATGAAAGAATTTTAATAAAGCATAAATAATTTGGGAAATATGAGATTAGGGGAAACCACATCTTTTGGGGAAATGAAAATATTTTCAGACAAGCTCAGATCACTAAATAGTGATTTTAACAATCATCCCTTTTGCTCTGGTGCGATAGGACTAACCTTAGAAGGCTAAATAATGCAATATAAACTACAGAATCCAATTAATCTTCTGCAGAGGAAATCGAGAAAAATAACGAGGCCTCTTCAGCAGCTATAAATAAATGTCCTTCAAAGTACAAAATGCAGCTTTAGTTTCTCCATTTGGGCTGGCTTTGAATATGTATGCTACAGTTGCTACACAAATTGCAAGTAGTTAACTATAACAAATGGCATTTTCAAATTACATTTCTGTTTCCAACCATGTCTGTGTTTATTCAGGCTTCTTTTGGATTAGAGAGAAGCTTTCCGAGCACAAAATGTTCCTTTCTCAATGCCCTCCATATTAGAATAAGCCTTTTTTTTTCTTCATGTCATAATTATTATGGTTCATGATGTACATTTAGTTTATGTGTTGTTTAAAATTGTGTTTTTTTGTTTACTGGTTCCTATTAACTTTTCCCATAGTAAGAAAAAAACAATATAGGAATATTGCTGAAATTTATTGAGAATCATAAAAAACCACGCCAGTTTTGTATACTTCGAAATGATCTGCAAGATAAGGAATAAAAAGGGGGGAAAGACTACAAATGGAGAAGTCTACAAAGGCTAGTTTATGGTTAATTAGAGTTGCTGAAATTCTTTTTGAAATGGCTTTCAGCTTTCTTTAAGGAATACTGTTGTTAGTTGCGAAGTCATGTCCAACCCATTGCAACCCCATGGACAACATTCCTCCAGGCCTTCCTGTCCTCTACCATCCTCTGGAGTACATTTAAGCTAACACCGACTGCTTCAGTGATTCCATCCAGCCACCTCATTCTCTGCCGTCCCCTTCTTCTTTTACCCTCAGTCTTTCCCAGCATTAGGCTCAACTCCAGTGAGTCCTTCCTTCTCATTAGGTGGCCAAAGTATGTGAGTTTCATCTTCAGGATCTAGCCTTCTAAAAAGCAGTCAGGGAATATTACTTATTGTTAAATCTCATCTGGATAGTTCTAGTCTATTGTTCAACTAGGAAAGAAGTGAATTATTGTTCATAGTTTGGGGTGGAGGATACTAATGAAAATAAATATGAAGACAGATAAATTTTATATAGAATAGACATTTTAAATTTATATAGAATTCTTTATGTGTGTGATTGGACACACAAGGAATTTGTCTTTGGTGCATATGCTCTCAGTGCACATAAAAAGAAAAGATATATTCATTAAGAATCATAAGGTCTGATATGGAAAAAACTGGAATTCAAATGGAACCAAATCAGTTGGATAAAATTTTATTAGGCCCCAATGAGAAATCAATAACCAAAATTTATAATTTTCTATTGGAATATAAACTAGCAGAGGAAGTAGTTAAAGAAAATATGATCACATGGGCGACGAATTTTGGGTATGCAATAGAATTAAATAAGTGGGAAAAATGGTGGAAAAGTATTAATAAATTAACATTATCTGTACCATACAAAGAAAATGCTTATAAATTGTTCTATAAGTGGCATCTACCACCGGCGCAAATTTCTAAAATGTTTCCCGGCACATCTCCACTCTGTTGGAAATGTAAAGCGCATAAAGGGACATACTATCATATATGGTGATCATGTCCCAAAGCTAAAAAATTCTGGAACAATATAAAAATGCAACTGGAACAAATAATAACTCAAAAGGTACCATTAAAACCAGAAACTTACTTATTAGGAATACCTACAAGCAAATATGAAAAAGAAATAATATATTTAATAACACACATTTTGACTGCAGCAAGAATTATATACGCACAAAATTGGAAACAAGAAGAGGTCCTGACTCAAGAGAAATTAATTTCCAAAATTATGGAATGCGCTGAGATGGATAGACTTACCAAGGAGATCCAAGGAAAGGAAGAATCTGAATATTATCTGGTCTGGCAAAAGTGGTATAAATGGTTAGAGGGAAGTGAAAAAAAAAGAGAAGAAGAAAGAAAGAAAAATTAAATAAAAGGAAAGATATCAATAGAGTAAAATAAATTTTTACATCAAATGAAATTTAAGAAAGAGACCCGAGATATCAAAAAAATAATATCATTATATAAGGTGAGAGAAATATTGTATATTGAAGAATATAGGATATTGATATTGTAACAATTCAGATATTATAGGTAGATGTCATTAAGATGATGCTTGTTGTAAATTGTTTTACTTGCATTTATAAATGTATTATGTGGTTTCTTAAATTAATAAAAGTTTAAAAATTAAAAAAAAAAGAATCATAAGGTACAACACTTAATGATAGTCATAGGGTATAAATAAACAATCAAATAATAATAGGAAACAATCAGTATAATCGTATTGATGATGCATAACAGTGATGGTAGATAACACATAACAATGCAAGCTCTGTCCTTTTGTATGTCCATAGAAGATACTATAAAGTATAGAATCATAGAGCTAGAAAGAACCTTGGAGGTCTTCTAGTCTAACCCACTTCTCAGGGCAGGAGACCTTATACCATCTTGATTCGGTTGTCCAATCTATTTTTGAAAACCTCCAATGATGGAGCACCCACAACCTTGGGAAACAAGTTATTCCATTGTATTGTATTCATTGTGTTCTATTGCATCAATGTAGTACACACTCATCACAGTTGCCGTTCACCATCTTATCAATTTTGACACACCTACACAGATGCCAGGGATGGAATAGAAACACTATGGGGGTGAACAGCAACCTCGCTGATTTTGTCTTCTGTATATAGATGCTTTGTGATCGGCCATACTCGCCCTGGCAACCATTTTGTGAAAAGCAAGGCCTCTCCATGACAGATGTTTTCTAAGAATGCCCACAAGATGTTGCAAATGTACCCACCTCTGCTTTACCAGATCAGAATGATTTCCAGGCTGCACAGTTTTTATATAAAAACATTAAAAATTTTCTATTACTCAGAATCAGTCTTTGTCCTGCTGAGTTAAAAAAAAAACTCTGATGTTTTTAAATTATCTACACCAGCAATAATATTAGATGGTGAAATAAATGGTTTTTAAAAATCATTTCTGGGTAGTTTAACCAAACAAATCAAGGTGATACATCCTCAGAGAATAAATTTCAACTGTTGAATAAGAACTCAGAGTGAAAAGATATTTGTACTGTAGTATTCTTAAAGAATACATGGTAGAACACCAAGTCAGATATTTTTTTATTAGAGCTGAGTGTAAAAACAGGCTGAGAAATTAGAATCTTTCAGATTCTGAAATTATGTCCCAGTCATCAATAACATCCAAAAAAAACCAAAAAACAAAAAAAACAATCAGAAGTAGACATAAATTTTCATTTTCAATGTTGGGATATACTCAGTGGTGGGATTCAGCCAGTTTGCACCACTTCGGGAGAACTGGTTGTTAACTTTCTGAGCAGTTTAGTGAACTGCTTGTTGGAAGAAATCATTAGGGCAGAGGACTGGTTGTTAAATTATTTGAATCCCACCACTGGATATACTGTTGCCATCAAGATATTTTTATTACCTACATTCAATTCTTCTAGGTAGTCATTCATAATATAAAGAAGTTAAAAATATATTTTTGGCCTTCATTATGTAAATAAAAAAAACATGCAATATAACATGTTCTAAATCAGGTCATTGTGGATTGGTTATTCCTAAATCTGAGTTTAGAGTTTTTTTAAAAAATTACACAATTGAGAAATGCAATGGGAATGGCAATACAAAACCCAAAGCATGTTTTTTATAGAACTGCATGGCAATTAAAAAATGAATTAAAAGTTTTGAAACGTATATACTATATGTGAGCTATTCAGTGGTGGGTTGCTCCCAGTTCCCCCCAGTGAAATAAATCAGGCAAACTGGTAGTGGCCGCAGCGGAAGGCTCATCAAAAACACTCTGTGCATGCGCAGAAGTGCTATGCGCTCGCGCTACCGATAGCGAATTGGTAGCACCGGGATTTGAAACCCACTACTGGAGCTGTTTATAACAAATTCTAGACTTGGCAAGGAATGATTGTTGTATTATTTAGAGTTCTCTGATCTACACAGAAGTTAGGGAAAATACTTTTGCAAACATGTTTGCAATCGTGAGGCATCAACAATGAAAAATATTTATTTATTTATTTATTTATTTATTTATTTATTTATTTATTTATTAAATTTATATGCCGCCCCTCTCCGGAGACTCAGGGCGGCTCGCAATACATTAAAAAAAAAAACCATTCTAAAAACATTTAAAAGATTAAAAAACATTAAAAACCTTAGAACGCATTCACACCATTCATGGCTGGATCTCGCCAGATCGCAAAGCGAGATCCAGGCCTGCCAGAAAAACCAGGTCTTCACAGCTTTTCCAAAGGCCAGTAGGGTGGGGATGGTCCAGACCTCAGGAGGTAACTGGTTCCAGAGAGTTGGGGCAGCCACAGAGAAGGCCTTCCCCGCGGGCCCGCCAGCCGGCATTGTTTAGCTGATGGGACCCGGAGGAGACCAACTCTGTGGGATCTTACCGGTCGCTGGGAGCTATGCGGTAGAAGGTGGTCTCGAAGATAACCTGGCCCTGAGCCATATAGGGCTTTAAAGGTAATAACCAACACCTTGAATTGAATTTAGTAGAAAAATTCTTTTCTACTGTAATATCCATCTATATGATTATCTTTCTTTAACTCTTTAAACAAAGTGGCAGGCAGTCTTAATAACCAAGATAACAAAAGTGCTCTCTGTCAGAAGTTCTTTATTTCCAGCTGTGTTACGAGTAAGACAATTCTTAAAAATAAAGCAATTTGAGGTATCTGATAGAATAGACAATTGACCATGCTTCTTATGATCTACTCATTTGATGTTAAGCTAGAAATGTTCCCTGGCAGACGTATAAGTCCAGAGTTACCAAATGAATGGTTATATGGGAATGGCATGGCTTATGAGTGCATTTCAGCTATTTACAAACAAAACTCTTGGATACCCATATCGTATGGCAGACAGCTTTACAAAGTAGCATCAGTTTTACTTGTGTTTAATTTCTTTTGGGGTTCGGGTTTCACTTAATGAAATCTGCCAAAGTTCAGCAAAGAATCTAAGTTTATCACCTCCTCCCTATTATTCTGCTGTGTTTGTAAGTTTTGTACATTATTATTATGGTTTGTTGCACAGTCAATCAGATGTTTAGACTTGATTTGGCATTTTTATCCACCTATTTGAGTCCTTTCTAAGGACCTCAGATGGGTATATTATTACTAATATTACCATCTATTCATCCAGTGAATATCACAGACTCTAGGTTAGATATTTTCCAGTCAATGAGATTCTAACCAAGAGCTTTGGTATAAAATAGGAAGATGGCAAAACCTAGTAAATTTAAAACTTCCAAATGTTAGTAAAAAACCCTTGTATTTCTTTTATACATCTCAAGAACTCCAAATACTAATGGTATTATATAGTTGGCTTTTTCTTCCAAGGTGTGTTATGTTTCGTGTATTCGTTTGCCTCTATTTCAAAACCCAAAAATCATAACCTAATTTTCAAACATTTGTTCAAATATTTGGTTTCAGCAATTTTTACATACATTCCAAAAGACAATTTTTGCAACTGTAACATAGCATTGCTTGTACTTAGTTTGGGCAATTTTTGTACAGCTCTAATGAGGTCAATTACAATTCAAGATTTCATTTTAAACAATTGGCATTTGCAATTATTTAAAATCAGTTCAGTTTTGACTATGATAATGTTAGATTAAGTAGTTTGTTCCTGTGCTGCCATGACTGCTCCTTCAATTTATTGTTTAAAATTTTCAAAGTTCCCCCATTGTCAAGTCATATTTTTATTTGATATTCCTTCAAAATGATGTGTATAATGCTCGCAAAGAGGTTTAATTTCAACTTTCAGTTGTTTCTTTTTGTAATTTTCTCTTGATTTTGCAATTTCCAGTAGCTTTCTTTACAAACACACCTAAAATGACATCTTACTGTGCCTGTTATCATCATTCCAGCTGTGTTTCTCTTCATCCGCTGTTAGTTTTACTTGGAGTAATTCTCTCCCTCCTTTACTTCTGGCAAAACAGAGTCTGTCAACATCTCTGTTTGATGGAAAACATGATTCACAATCATTAATTTTCCTGTTTTCCTCTCAAGTCTAATTCAGTTAGTGTCCAATCAATCATACCTGTGTATGGCAAACACAAGTGTTTATGGGTGTAATTATGTTCCCTACATTTCATTGGCCGTTCAAAATTTTTGGATTTGTTTTATATAATTAGAGGTAGCATTCTATTTAATTTGCTTGTCTAATAAGACAGTAGCTTGCATTAAAACTCAATATTTGTTTCCTTCTTCTAGTGCCAATTGTCTTAAACCATGTTTGTTCATTAGCTATAATGCATTTTCTTTAATAATTTTATCTCTTAATTGCCAAAATTGGACATTTGTTTAGACCAAATTGCATTCTTATAATCTCACTGTATCCATGGTTTGTGGTCCATAGATGGTGTCTTAAGTGCTTCTTTGGATTTCGTGAATAAATGTAGTATTTGATAGCCACATTTGGTTTTGTTTAAATTATTCGTTAGTAGTATTATTGCTAAAATAAGTAGTAAAGATGTCATTGACAAGCTTCTTTTGATTTTTAGTTTGTTAGTCTCTTCATCATTGATTATTAGATTTGTTTTCCTTGCGGTTATTGACACTTTAAAGTATTTTTAAATGTTTTTACTAATCTCTAAGATAGAATCATAAAATGATATGGTTGAAAGGGACTTTGGAGTTCTCCTAGTCCAGGGGTCAGCAACCCGCAGCTCTGGAGCCGCATGTGACTCTTTCATCCCCCTGCTGCGGCTCCTTGTTGCCAGTCAGCTCCACAATTGATAGGGCTTTTGGTTAGGACAGGTAGAAGAAAAAGGATGCTGGACTTCCGGTCGTCAGAGGAAAAAGGACACCATGCTAGGAGGAGACTCTATGGTGGGGGAACTGGACTTCCTGTCAGCTCCAGAATTGAACAGGGGGCTTCCGGTTAGTACCCTTGTGTCTCTTTGAGTGCATAAAGTTGCCTACCCCTGTCCTAGTCCAACCCCCTCAATAAATTGAGCTTATGCCACCCCTGTTCGCCATGGGGATATGAGAATTTCTACTGTCCTGATGCTGCCAGAAAACCCCAATGAAGGAACATTCAAAGTCCCTAACCTGTTGAGGAAAGCAAACTGACCCAGCACAGAGCCACCCAACAAACTGTCAGCCAGCTGGTTGACCACATCCAAATTTTTGAGGCATAGTAGCATTCACAGCTGGGTAGTTTCACTCACACTTTTCTTTTAAAGCAATTAAATATCCATAGCCAAACCCACTTGGTCTACTTCACCTCATGGGCTCCCTTAGAACAGAAAAGCAAAAGCTAGCTAGTGCAAGGTTGAGCAGAAGAACAAGAGAAGGAAAGAATCAGTCAGGCAATAAAAAGGATTCTATTGAGGAAACTGTGGAATGTAATAAGTGTTGTGTGAAGTATTCACACTATGGCATGTGTGATCATAGCCAGAAAAAAAAAAAAAACCCAGCTGTTGGCTGGATAGATGAAAACAGACTCTTATTGTTATGTCCTTATAAGGACATCCGCCCGGATTGGCTGCCAGCCATCGGGCGGGAAAGTTTGAATCGCTGTCAGGGGCGGTGCGACTGCCGGAGCGAATATAAGGAGAGCTCCGGCAGCGCACAGCCAGTCTTGCTACTGTTTCTTGTTCTCAATAAAGTTACTAATGTAACGAGCTGGTCGCGTCTTCCATTCCTGCGCCGATCTAACACTGGCGACGAAGGACTAGAGGAAAGAGATGAACCTCGTGGCACCAAGCCAACAAGACCAAGACGCCGGGACCTGAAACCACAGTAGGCATTCCCGAAGGCATGGCATCCGCTGAAGTCACTTTGCCAGCCCTTGCGCCTTTCCGCCCAAGGAAGGACAAGTGGAAATCCTACGTGGTCAAATTCCGGCAATACCTGAGAGGCAACAACATCAGGGATGCCGATGATGACCGGAAAAAGGGCATCTTCCTGGCCAACTGCGGCTCCGAAGTCCTGGATATGGCAATCGATCTCGTAGCACCACGAGACATCGAAGAAGTGCCATGGACGGACCTGCTGCAGACCCTGGAAGAATACTATGCCCCAACTGGAACACCAGTGGCGAACCGTTTCACCTTCCATCAGAGGGACCAAAAGGAAGGTGAGACCATCAAAGAATTCGTGGCTGCCCTGCGCCAGATCGCAGCCAGCTGCGAGTTCGACCACGTGGACAACGCCATCGCTGACCGTGTGGTTTTCGGCATGAGGGACAGAAGCCTGCAAAAGAAATTCCTGAGCAGGAAGAAACTCGTGCTCAAGGATGTGGTGGAGGAAGCCACCGCATCCGAAATCTCAGAGAAAGCGGCTGCCGCAGTAAGCAGAGCTAAGGGAATCCACAAGATTCGCTCATCACAGCAATCATCAACCGAGGATTCCACAGCTGGATCCGAGTCGGAGGTGGAGTCCACAGTACACAAGGTATCCAGACCCCCAAGGCGGGAAGCCGCCCAACAAAGCTACAAGGGGGAGCGCTGTGCCAGCTGCAGAGGGGACCATGCCAGGGCGACCTGCAAGTGGAGAGATGCGACCTGCCGACGCTGCAACAGAAGGGGTCACATCGCCGAAGCTTGCAGAGCCGAGGAACCAGCCACAGAGCCATCCAGCCACCGTCCCCGCGAGATTCGGAAGGATTACCAGAGATCATCCAAATGGTCCTCTGGCCCATCCAGACGCAGAGACGATGATTTTCCCCGGAGCGGAGCGGTCCACCAGACGACCATCGCATACACGGACTCACACAATGCCACCAAGTTCCACGTGACCATCCACGTGGAGGGAGCACCCTGCGAAATGGAGGTAGACTCGGGCTCGGTCTACTCCATCATAGACTGGCAACAACTGAAGCGCCTGCAACCCAGCATCACCAAACGTGACCTGAAGCCATTACACTCCAAGCTCATCGACTTTGGGGGCAACCCCATTGGAGTGTTAGGAAGAGCCATCATCCGAGTCGCCTACAACGAGTTCAAAGGCAAGCTCCCCATCACCGTTGTGAAGGACAGCTGACCGAACTTGCTAGGAGTGGAGTGGTTTAAGCCGCTGGGGCTTTCAATCGAAGGCATCAACCAAATTCGCAGGGACGAACTCGACAACCTCATCGAAGAGTTCAAGGAAGTCTTCGATGGTAAGCTGGGGAAATTTGTGGGGAGGCCAATCTCTTTTAATCTGGACAAGGGAATCACCCCAATTAGGCTGAAGCCCCGCCGGGTTCCATTTGCCCTGCGGCCGAAAGTAGACGAGCAGCTGGATAAACTGATCCAGGGCATCCTGGAACCGATCGATCATGCTTCATGGGAGACCCCCATTGTGACCCCACTGAAGCATGATGGGTCTGTGCGCATCTGCGCCGACTATCGTTGTACCATCAACAAGGCGTTGGCACAGAGCGCATACCCAGTCCCAGTAGTGCAGCACCTGTTGCATTCCCTGGGAACTGGCACAATTTTTGCAAAACTGGACCTGGCCCAGGCTTACCAGCAACTGCCAGTGGACGAAAAAACGGCGGAGGCCCAAACCATAGTCACACACAGGGGGGCATTCAAATGCAACCGTCTCCAGTTTGGAGTCAGCGCTGCCCCCGGCATCTTCCAATCAATGATGGAACGCCTCCTCCAAGGCGTTCCAGGGGTGGTGCCATACTTTGATGATGTGCTGATCTCCGGAGACTCACAGGCACAACTCCTTGATAGGCTCAGGCTTGTCCTGCAGCGCTTCAAGGCCAAGGGCTTGAGAGTCAGGAGAGATAAGTGCATCCTAGGAGTACAGGAAGTCGAGTTCCTGGGCTATCTCATTGATAGCACTGGCATCCACCCCACCAAATCTAAAGTGAAGGCAATCCATGAAGCTCCGAGCCCCAAAAACAAAACGGAACTTCAGGCATTCCTTGGGTTGCTCAACTTTTATGCAATCTTTCTTAAACAGAAAGCCACAGTTGCTGAGCCACTCCACCGCCTGCTGGGGAAAGCGGCTTCCTGGAAGTGGGGCCAGGAAGAGGAAGCAGCATTCCGAGCCGTGAAAGGACTTTTAACCTCAAAAAGCGTCCTCATCCAGTACAATGAGACGCTCCCCATTAAGCTAACCTGCGATGCGTCGCCCTACGGGGTGGGGGCAGTCCTCAGCCACGAACTGCCCAACGGCTCTGAAGCCCCAATAGCATTTTTCTCAAAAACCATGTCTGGCGCGGAACGCAACTACAGCCAGCTGGACAAAGAAGCCCTGGCCATCGTTGCAGGAGTGAAACGATTCCACGAGTATCTCTACGGGAGGAGTTTCACCATAGTCACCGATCACAAGCCACTCCTGGGGCTCCTCGCAGGCGACCAACCCACACCGACCTTCATGTCCCCGCGGATGACGAGGTGGGCCATCTTCTTAGCCGGCTACTCCTACAGGCTCGTGCACCAGCCAGGCACAGCCATAGGAAACGCCGATGCGCTGAGCAGATGCCCATTGAAGGATCCTGTAGAAGACCCAGCCCCCACGCTCCACCTATTCCACATAGACGACGACGCCAGCTGTCCAGTCTCGTCTGCAGATGTGGCCGTCCACACCCAGAAGGACCCCACACTCCGCCAAGTGAAGTCCTGGATCCTCAGGGGGTGGCCATCGCAACAGACGGAGGAGAAGTTCAGCCCGTTCGCCAGGAAGCAGAAGGAGCTGTCCACCATGAAGGGCTGCTTACTATGGGGAGACAGGGTGCTGATCCCAAGCACTCTGCAACGGCGGACACTCGAAACGTTGCATAAAGGGCACCCAGGCATCGTCCGCATGAAGGCCCTGGCACGGAGTTACGTCTGGTGGCCCGCACTGGACAAAGACATTGAAGAATGGGTCTCCAGATGTGACCCGTGCCAGGAAGTTCGCCCAGCGCCGCCACAAGCCGAAACAGCGAAGTGGGAGACCCCCAGCAACCCCTGGTCGAGGATACATATCGACTTCGCGGGCCCGATGCAAGGGCGCCACCTCCTCATCGTGGTAGATGCCTTCTCCAAGTGGCTCGAGGTGGTACCCATGGCATCTACCACAACGGAAGCGACGATCCGGGCCCTGCGCCGCCTTTTCGCCACCCATGGCCTACCGGATGTGCTGGTCTCCGACAACGGCCCCCAACTCACATCCCTGGCCATGGAGGCGTTCCTGGCAGGACTGGGCATCCGCCATGCCCTGTCCGCCCCGTACAGGCCAGCTGGGAACGGACAAGCGGAACGCATGGTGAGGCTCACCAAGGAGGCACTCACCAAGATGGGCACGGGCGACTGGCAGGAAAGAATAGACAACTTCCTCCTCACCCAGCACATCACGCCGCATGCCACCACCCACAAGAGCCTGGCCGAACTGTTGATGGGCAGAAGGTTGAGGTCACCACTGGACCGGCTGCACCCACAATACAGCCCAGAAGTGACCGCAACGGCCAGCTGCCCGCTTCGCGCCTTCAGCAAAGGAGATTCGATTTTCGCGCTGAATTTCCACGGCTCTCCTAAGTGGCTGAAGGGGAAGATAGACAGCACAACCGGCCCAAGATCCTACACCGTGGAGCTGGAAGATGGACAGGTCTGTAGACGTCACATCGACCAGCTCCGGAAAAGGTGGGGGGGAGTGCAAGAAAACCAGCCTGACGGGGGAGGCCTACAACACCCCGACGAGGTAGGCCTGCAACACCCCTGCGAGGTAGGCCTGCAACACCCCGGCGAGGAAGGCCTACGACACCCCTGCGAGGTAGGCCTACGACACCCCGACAAGGTAGGCCTACCACACCCCAGCGAGGCAGACCACCACCACCCCGACGAGGCCGGCCAAGCACACTACCAGGCGCTGACACAGCGGCAGTCCGGAGCGGTAGACCGGGGTCAGCCGAATGGAGGGTGGCAGCACCAACCCAGCGAGGTGGGCACCCGGCACGACAGGGCGAGAGACCGCCATCACAGCACACGAGTAGACCGGGACCTGCCCAGAGGGGAAGCACCACACCCCGCCAGCGAAGGCAACCCACATCAGCCCTGCCAGGGAGACCTCCACTCCAGGCGAGTAGACCGGGGACCATCGGAGATGGGCACACCGCAGCCCATGGGCAAGGGTGGCACACGACTCCCCGGCGAGAGGGATCCCCGTCCAGCACAGAAGACAACCCGGCAACAACAACAACCCAGCCCAGATGACCCCAGCCACCAACCTGCGGTAGACCAGGGACTAGGGCGAAGGGAAAGCCGACAACAACCCGGCCAGGGAGGCCTGCGCCACCCCGACAGGGGAGACCGCCACCAACCCGCGGAGGTAGCCCCGCAACGACAGCCCGACCAGGGCGACCACTACCGACCTGACGGGGGAGGCCAACACCAGCCCGGCCAAGGAGACCTGCGACACCCCTGCGAGGTCGGACACCACAACCCGAACCAACACCATCCACAGCTGGCAGACCGGACCCGAGGGCACCGATCCGAACCACCCACCAGGCAACAACGAGCCGAACCGCGACCGAACCGCAGCGCCCGGGAGACCGGGGAAGAGCAAGTGACAGCCGGTGACTTACCAAGACTCAGACGCTCTTCCCGGGTCGGAACCGAGCAGCATCAACGAGGCGAGAGATCCACAGGCCAGGAGGAAGACCACCAGAACCAGCCATCCAGGGCCTGCGGTCCGGCTGGAGGCGCTGAGGGTGACCCCGCACACTCGCCAGCTGAACCGAGCCCGGTTCCGGGGAAGGAACCAGAAGACGGAGGAGCCCCGTCCGTCCAGGGCGGGGACGAGGAAGAAGTGAGACTGCGCAGGTCAACTAGGGCGCTGAGGCGTCCTACGTACCTGCGGGACTACGTGACGTTTATAAATGAACTTTGAAATTTTTTTCGGACTAAGGGGGGAGGAGTGTTATGTCCTTATAAGGACATCCGCCCGGATTGGCTGCCAGCCATCGGGCGGGAAAGTTTGAATCGCTGTCAGGGGCGGTGCGACTGCCGGAGCGAATATAAGGAGAGCTCCGGCAGCGCACAGCCAGTCTTGCTACTGTTTCTTGTTCTCAATAAAGTTACTAATGTAACGAGCTGGTCGCGTCTTCCATTCCTGCGCCGATCTAACACTTATGTTTCTGCTGCTAATAGGAAACAGTCTGCAGGAAGTACAGGAGAAGAGAATTTTGAAAAGGATATTGTGCCACCTCAACATCACTAACATTACTTACAAAGGGGGACAGAGCTTATGGGGCAACGTTTCTTTCATCATTTTGATGAAAACAGAGACCTCCCATAGATGGTAGGAAAACAAGTCTTTGTCATCTTCTCTGTGGGAAGAGGATTAATCTGGAATAGTCCTACTTTTCAAAAGAATTATCATTCTCTGATCATCAAACAAGAAGTTTTCAATCTCCTCTGAGATGAAACTGGTTGGAGGTAGGATGAGTGTACATGATTCATTCATGAGTAACTGTCCACCATGTTATGCAATAGTGACATATAAATCTCCCCAGCCATCAATGACACATCAAAGCTGTCCTCATTACTATTACATCAATATAGCATAGATGGATAACTGAACAGTCTTCATGGATTCAACCTCATATTCCCTTAACACGAACATGTTCCACAAACCGTTTATGCCAGGTTCACATGACTCTGTTCTTATCTCACTCACAAGGCACAGCAGATATCATTAAAGGGTAGTCACAGCAGTTCTGCTGCTATGCTGTGACATGGTTTTGTCACAGGGGTTTTGATGAGACATGTTAGCATCTGCTTAGGAGACAAAAGGAAGCCTTTTGGATCATATTGATTAGAATTGATCCTGCCAATTTCAAATAGCAGCCTGGGTGCTAATTAATTAATCATAGTTGCAGAGCTGAGCTAACCTGAAGTTAATACCTTTCAGGAACGCTCAGCCTGCACACAAAGAAAGCCAGGTTAGGAAGGGATGGCTTGTTTAAGCAATCTCTTCCCTCTGCAAGAGAGGAAATTTTGGGAAATGGGGAAAAGGGAGAAGTGTTGGAAGAAATATCCTTCTGGGTTCAGTTCCAAATGGGGAAAAAGACACTGGATTCATGGAAGTTGCTTGGAAAGAAGGTTTATTGATGAACAGGATCACATGCCTTGGAGATCTTGGGCAAAAAAAGGGAAGAGATACTGAGAGTTCCTGGGTTTTATACCCTCTCTGGCTTTGAACTTCCTGGGGTACAGGAAAACTATCCTGACTGATTGCTGTCAGAGGTCATGGCTAGCTTTGTCGGTTGTCTGTGTGCTAAGTTTGGTTGAATCTTGTTGGGTGATGCAATGAAGGGCAATTAAATAGCTCTGCCTGAAGGAGGTAGATCTTTGTTATGTAGAATGGATTGGCTCAGGCCTTAATGGCCATTAACAAAGGTGGGTGGGTGGGGGGGCTGAGTTTCTGCCTCCCTTTTAGGGGAAATATTATGCCCTTTTAATATTTCCTAAAATATTTCATTTTTCTAGGAGAGGGGTGAGTTTTAACTTCCTACAATATAAAAATACAAGTTGGGCAATCAAGCCCAGGCAGCTGGGTTTTTAGTGTTTTTATATATATATAGTTTTATTGTGAATCACTCAGATGTTCTAAGATGGGCAGCCATTACAAATCTTTGAAAATAAATAAGTTCAATGAATAAACGTACCAATTTGTGATCAGGACACAAATAAGACCAAATTATTTTCTTTTGAGATTTCTTTATTGCATCTTCTGCTTAGTTCGGGGAAAGAACAGTGTCTGCTAATCCTAAAGAGTCTTGAATCATCATCAACCCACACATATCAAAGGCACTTGCCTGTGGCACCAATTCTCTTTTCCGGTCTCTCCAAAGCAGTATGAAATGGATTGATCTTTCTTTCTATCATCTCCAGACTGCTGCTCTAGGAATGCTGAGATCGTGCCGAGAGTAAACTAGCTGATCTGGGCTTGTCTCTGGCTGACAAATGCTTTCCTGCAAAAACAATAGTTAAGTCACTGCTTATCGAAGCAATTGCCACTAGGCAAACAATTTTTAAAAAAAAATCCTCTCACCTCCACTCCAACCAGCAAGGAAATTAAATTCATTCCTAGCAGTCTTTTCCTCCACATTAAATAAAAAATAAAGTGGGTGAAAGGGGCAACAGGTTCTAAGCAAAATGCATACTGGCTACTGGCAATACTGTATGTGTGTGTGTGTGTGTGTGTATGTGTGTATGTATGAAAGGGCATTTCAACATTGCTGCTACGTATTGGAGTAATGAACAGCCTTTTATCCATATATAAGAGCCTTGGTGGCGCAGCAGACTAAAGTGCTGTTAAGTAGCACCAGCTGCCTGCAATTACTGCAAGTTCAAATCTCACCAGGCTCAAGGTTGATTCAGCCTTCCATCCTTTCGAGGTAGGTAAAATGAGGACCCGGATTGTGGGAGCAATAAGCTGACTTTGTATAAAAAAAAAAAAAAAAAGAACACTGCTTGGGGGGGCTGAAAGCCCTACTAAGCAGGTATATACTAAAAGTATGAAGGCTATTGCTTAACACATTGTAAGCCGCCCTGAGTCTCCGGAGAAGGGCGGCATATAAATCGAACCAATAAATAAATAAATAAAATAAATAAATAAGGGAAAGAAAAATATAAGAAAAACCTTATTCTTTGCAGGTTGCTTGTCCTCTGAGCAGAATGAGGAAAAAAGACTTCATGTCTTGTTTCTTTTTTTTTTCTTTTTCTAAAATAATTTTTATTAAACAGTTTGTCTTTAAAAACAACACACATATATAAAAACAAAATATGTCAAGACCATAGCCTATTATCATACTTTTATCCTATTCTTTAACCAGTTATACCAAATTCTATCTATCTATTCTATTTACTACTCAATAGTAGAATAATAATATGTCTTGTTTCTATTCACTCCCATTAAAAGACCTACTGAACCCACTGAAATTCAAAAGATGGAAGGATGGGATGAGGCATAGCAGTGTTCCAGTATTTGAGGGGATGCCACAAGGAAGAGGGGCGGGGGGTCAATCTATTCTCCAAAGCAACCTGAAGGCAGAACAAGAAGCAATAGATGGAAACTAATCAAGGACGGAAACAATCTAGTACTAAGGAGAAATTTCCTGACAATGAGAACAATTAACTAGTGGAATGACATGCCTCCAGAAGTTGTGGATCATTGGAGATTTTAAAGAAAAGATTGGACAGCCATTTGTCTGAAACAGTACAGGGTCTCCCACTTGAGTAAGGGGTTGGACTAAAAAATCTCCAAAGTCCCTCCTAATTTTTTTATTCTGCTTTTGTATTGGTGCATATTTTTCTGTGAAAGTGCACTTAGGGATTCTTTTCCATTCAAAAGTATACAGATCAAGTTAAATGTATTGGAGCTGAGTTAAAACTTACCTGTCATTATTGTGTGGACATGACATCTTGCTTAAATTAGGTTTCAGATACTATGCATATTAAATTAGTGAGGGTGGTAATTACTGAGGCAACTCGGGCAGCAGAGAACATCATTTATTGAGTAATGAACATAACCCAGTAACAACAACAACTGAAGAAATTGCCTGACAGCTTTTATATAGCTGCTGTCAGAAATGCTCTAACCAATTAGGAGCTGCAGAAACTCCCGCTAAAACAAAAGGAATAATGTGGCCAATTAGGACGAGGTGACTCCGTTGTCAGGGCAACGTGTCAATGCAACACCCCTTCCCCCTGGATGGAGCATGCGTAATCCTGCAAGTAAAGAGGGCACCTGCACACTCGCTCAGATCGCCGTGGCGCAGGGACCACTTGCGGTGCAGATTCCTGATCCGTAGGCAAGTCTGGCAAGGTTTCCACCGGGGGTTCAGCAGGAGTAACTTCTCCAGGTAAGTCCAACGGCGGGTTGTGTATTATGGTGGGCGGAGAATCAGCATCAGACCCCAGAAACAGTGGGAATTCCTCCAGGGACAGGCGCGGTACATCTCTCACAATTGGCTGCGGACTAGTTGTAGCTCTCTCTCTTAATTGGTCCACATGGCGCTGCCAGGTTCTTCTATCATCAAGTTGAACCCTGTAAGAGCAGGGACCCATTACTTGGGTCACTTGTCCCGGCACCCAACGTGGCTCCCCCATGTAGTTTTGGGCGAAAATCAGATCTCCCTCATTGAATGTCCTGGAAACCCCACCGGCATGTCTTGGGCCCAAGAGCACGTATGAAGGATGCAGCCGGTCTAGCCTTGTCTGTAAACGATGGCCCATCAGCAGTTCCGCAGGGCTTAGGTTAGTGGATAGGCAAGGGTTGTATGTTGTATGAGTAGATAGGTGGACATCCGCTCCTGCACCCCACTGGTCTTAACCTGGCCAACGCTTCTTTGGCCGACCTCACTTCCATTACTGGCCGGATGGAAAGGGGCTACCTGGGCATGGCAGATACCTAAAGTGGCTAGGAATAACTGGAATGCAGCGGACGTAAGCTGCGGTCCATTATCTGACACCAGGACATCAGGAAGACCGTGTGTGGAGAACAACCTGCGCAATATCCTGATAACGGCCTCCGATGTGGTTGAGGGCATCGTTTCCAGTTCCAACCACCTAGAGTAGGCGTCCACTACTATAAGGAAAGTGTGGCCCAAATAAGGGCCTGCAAAATCAATATGAATCCTTGACCATGGACCCTGGGATCTTCCCATTCCCTTGGAGGAAAGGCTGGGGCGGAAGCTCTGGATAGCTGACACTTTTGACATTCTGTGACCAAACTGGTGACGTCCTTATCAATCCCCGGCCACCAGACATAACTCCGGCTCAACCCCTTCATTTGTATAATACCAGGATGGCTTTCGTGCAACATCTCGAGAACCGAGGGTCACAAT
This sequence comes from Pantherophis guttatus, assembly GCF_059756535.1. Lineage (NCBI taxonomy): Eukaryota > Metazoa > Chordata > Lepidosauria > Squamata > Colubridae > Pantherophis > Pantherophis guttatus. The sequence goes on from NC_142065.1 coordinate 140,134,320, forward strand.
TTGGGGGGAATCACCACCCTACTCCCCCAAAGCAAATAGCCACATTGTACTGACAATTCATGCTGCCGGATCTGAAAGGGCACATACGGTTCGGTCACCTTTCCTACAGGCCATCCTCTCATCACCCAGTCAATGACCTGGGCGAAAAGGGGGTCCTTCTGCGAATGAACGGCAATGTCAGTAGCTGTTAAGGAGGGGTTAAGTTCATCTAGTAAGAGAATGGAGGGGGCTGTGGCGGGATCGAGAATAGAGATGGGCAAGGGGCAATGGCTGAGGGCGTCTGTGTGTGGTATCTATTTTCCAGGGTGGTAAACTAAGGTATACGAATAGGCTGACAAAAAGACCGCCCAGCGGGACATCTGGGGTGACAGAATTAGAGGAGTTTGCCGGTCCCCAGCCAACAAACCCAATAGTGGCTGATGGTCCATCACCAACTCAAATGGTCGACCATACACATAATCATGGAAACATTTGATTGAGGCCACAGTTGCTAATGTCTCCCGGTCCAGCTGGCTGTAATTGCATTCCGTAGAGGAGAACATCCTTGAGTAGAATGCAATCAGAGATCCCAACCCGTTCGGGAGCCTATGGCTCAATACGGCTCCTATGCCGAATCGGGTTGCATCAGCTGTCAGGACAAAGGGAAGGTCTGGATTATACTGTACTAGGACAGCTGAAGAGGTGAGCAAGTCTTTCACAGCCTGGAAAGAACGGGATTCCTTAGCCCCCCAGGACCAAGGTGCGGATTTGTCCAGCAATCTGTGAAGAGGCTCAGCCACCGTAGCCTTATGTGGCAAGAATGCACTATAGAAATTTAAAAGGTAAATTTGTAATTCAAATTTACAGGTGGGCACAGAAGCAAGTTTAATAGCGGCCACCTTGGAAGGGGTAGGGTGAATTCCAGAGGCATCCACCAGGTAGCCTAGGAATTCCACCCTGGGGACACCAATTGCATATTTAGTTTTCTTTAATTTAAGACCAGACTTCCTAAAACGTAATAAGACAGACCGAACACTATCGATGAGCTCACTCCAGCACGAAGCGGAGATGAGCACATCATCGAAATAGGGGATGGCTCCAGGCAGGCCATGTAATAAACCCTCCATTAAATTTTGGAAAAGACCTGGGGCTATGCTAATACTGAACTGTAGATGCCGGCATTTAAAGGCTCCCGAACGGGTTGGAATCTCCGATTGCGTTCTACTCGAGGACATTGTCACAATTGTTTGAGCCTCTGCCGCTGCGTCATCTACCGGGAGCTGCTGGTAAGCCTGGGCCAAATCCAGCTTAGCAAAAAGTGAGCCTGGCCCTAGGGAATGGAGCAAATGCTGAATTACTGGTACAGGGTAGGGATGGGCTTGTAACGCCTTGTTTAGCGTACATTTAAAATCACCACAGATACGAATCGAGCCATCTGGTTTTATAAGAATTACTATTGGAGTATCCCACCGGGAGTGGTCAGTAGGTTCTAACACCCCTTGGCTGATAAGCTTGTCTAATTCTGCGTCCACCTTTGGGTGCAAGGCGAATGGGACACGCCGGGGCTTGAGCCTAATAGGGGCTACCTGAGGTCTAGATTTAGGGAGATTGGGGACCCAACATATTTACCCAGGGATTCTTTGAACACATCAGCAAACTCAGTGAAAAGTGCGTCAAGATCTGCCACAGCTGTGGAGTGTATCCCCATAATACCCAACCACAGCGAGCCAAACCAAACCAACCCTAAAAGACTGGGGAGGACTCCGTCTACGACTATCAAGGGAAGGCAGCCAGTGAACCCATCCTTCTCTATTAAAAATCGGCCATGCCCAACAATTAGAATATGATTCCCTTGATAATCTCTAAACTGAATGGGGCAGGGCCATAGGCTGCTTTTCCGCAGGTTGGGCAGCAGTTTCTTCATGGTGGACCAGGAAACGATCGACTTGAATGATCTGGTGTCCACCTCCATCTGGCAGGTTGCACCTTCTATCTTGACATTCATAAGGAGCTTGGCAGATTGTGCTGGACTTCTGGGATGTGCGGTCACTTCAGTGACCCGGCGGCCACGGGTAATGGCAAAGCAATCTTCGTTAATTGGAGTTGATCCGCCAACAGCATACTTAAACTTTTGGCTGGTAGTAGACTGATTCCCCGAGTGGCAGACCCGTGCGATATGTCCTTGCTTCCCACAACAGCAGCAGGCGGCATTGGGAAATGACAAGTGGAGTGGGAGTGATCATCTCCACAACTGAGGCACAATGCCGGTGGATTCTTTTTTCCGGTCAGTTCTTTTGGACAGGGGGCAGATGCCCGGAGGCGGCTGATGTCTGCCTCATCATCTGTGGCCTTATTGGAATTGACTTCCTGGAAATGAACGGCTGCAGGCTGACTAATTGGGGTTTGAAACTGGCGTATGTCTGCAGTAGATTTTTTGGACATCTTCGCCGCCTGGGCTTCTTCCACAGCTGTTTGGAGGTCTAAGCTCTTCTTTGCCAAGAGCCTTTTTTGTAAATGGATATCATGCACCCCGCAAACTAATTGTTCCACCAGGGAATCCTCTAACTCCCTGAATTCGCAGTCAAGAGCAGCAGTTCTGAGGCGAGCCACATATCGGTTAATTGGTTCTCCCTCCTCTTGTAATATCTGCCTTAATTTGAAATGGTGGGCTATGTGGGACAGAACCGGAGAATAGTGGCCCCTTAACTTTTCCTTCAGGACATCCCACAGAATTGTGTGGACTGGCTGGGGTGCTACTAAAGCTCGGGCTGTCGCAAAAACATCAGGGCCACAAGCGTTTAAGAAATGTGCCCGTTTGCGGCTGCTAGACAAATCAGTATAGTCATTTGCTCCAAAAAACATTCAAACCTCTCTTCGTAGGCATCCCAGGTTTCAGTGGCGGAGTTAAACGGGGCGAACACGGGCGAAGCCATTGGTATAGTGCTCTTTAAACTGGATGTTTATTAAAATCAGCTTTCCAGTGCGCCTCTTCAGGAATCAGCCCCTTCCTCAGGACTCCAATAACCGTGTGCCTCAAAATCCCATCCTCGTCGCCAGTATTAAATTAGCTAGGGTGGCAACGCGGGCGGCAGAGAACATCATTTATTGAGTAATGAACATAACCCAGTAACAACAACACTGTGTGTGTGTGTGTGTGAGAGAGAGAGGGGGGGGAGGGAGGGAGGGAGGGAGAGTTTGGAGATTTCTCAAGACGCCTCTACTTTTCTAGGTTTGACTTTGACTTTGACTTTTATTAGATTTCTATACCGCCCTTCTCCCAAAGGACTCAGAGCGGTGTACAGCCATATTAAAACACATATAATTTACAACATTTAAAAAACCATTAAAATCGGATATACAAAAATTTGGCCCGCAAATTAAAACTAACATACACCCATTTAAAATTCATATTCATGTTAGGCCAGCCTGGCTTGTTGAAATAAAAGGGTCTTCAGGGTGTGGCGAAAGGTGATCATACGTATATCTAGGGGCAGCTCATTCCAGAGGGCTGGTGCCCCCACAGAGAAAAACGGAGGTTTTCTCTCTTTCTGTAGTGATGTTAGATTGTATTATTATGGCAGAATTGATTATTCTGTCATTAAACTATGGTACTATGTGTGTAGGCTGATTCTCTTTTGATGCTGAGTTCCTAACACACAACTGTTTTTCAAATTAAGTCTGCAATAATCCTTGAGGAGACAAAAGATAGATTTTTTTTAATGATTGTACTAGCCCTGGCCTATGCCAATTAATTAGCAATTCAAGGTCATATTTCATCAGACAAAGCCTTCAACATACATAGAATCCAAATTAAAAGGAGATGCAGTACTTATTGAAAACCAGAAGTCACAGCAAGAGAAGTATTCATAACTAGACTCAAATAAGGGCTGATTCCCAGTGAGATATAGCTTTCCATGTAGTTTAACAAAAGGTACAAGGTTGCATTATTTTGGAGAGTTATTTCAAAACTGGATTGCACTTCAGTCAGATCTTCAATAGAAAATGCTCTGAATTCACATTTCAGTATAGCTGGTACTGATCAGTTTTGATTTCCAATGCAAAGATGCTCTCAAGAGGATTTATTTGTGCTATGGAAACAATAGAATTTCCATGGGGTGGCTGGACAAGATTGTGATTCTAGGCCAGAATCTCAAATTCTCACATTATTCATTACTTTTACAACCCTCAAAGTGAGATCAGGATTGATTGGAACGAATGTCATCTTTCATCTGTTGCTGCAGCTACTTTCTTTCTGACTATATAAGCACTTCACCCTGGTCTTCCTTTTCCTCTTCTGATTGGTTATGTGCCATCAAGGCATTTTTGACTTCTAGCAACCACATAAATAGATTTTCTCCATAGCAATCTATCCCAAACTCATTCTTTCATGTCTCCCAATAGTGCACCCTTCTTTGGAAGATGGACAATCCTATCAAATACTATCAGAAAGGTGAGCATCCTTCCAAAGCACCGTAAAGCATCCAATGAAGACGCCAACACTTTTAATTGACTTACCAGTGCACATGACTAGGCAGATCACACATTAGCATTTTATCACACAGCTGCATTTTACAGAGGGTCAGATGAGTTGTAATAGAATCCATCGATGGGCCTTTCCATATACACCCAACAATGTGCATTCCTCCAGTCTTCAAGTATTCTTTCCCTTCTTACAAAAGGTAACAGCTCTGGCTATTAGAAGGCTACTGCTGGGGAAGAGAGATGTAGGGCTAGGTGCAACAAAGGGCAAATGAACAGGAAAACTTAAAGATCCTTTGTGTTCTAGGTTTTTATTTTATGCAACAGGCCTCAAACCAGTGGTGGGTTGCTACCAGTTCGCCCCGGATCAGACAAACTGGTAGCGGCGGCAGTGGCAGTGGGAGGCTCTGCTCCCCCAGACGCTTCTGCACATGTGCAGAAACATCACGTGCGCACACGAGCAAACCAGTAGCAAACTAAATTGAAACCCACTGCTGCCTAAAACATGTTGAGAACATGGAATGGAGAAAAACTTCACAATTTTTGTGCAAGGCAGCAACAAAGTTGGTGAGAATGGCAACTTCATGGAACATCTTCATGGAAAGAGAACAAAAGGATGTTTTTTGATTGCTGGAGAAGTTCTGCTCTTTCCAGCATACAAAACAGAAATAGCCAAAGTAGGACAGAGCCCTGCAGCTAAATGGGAGGAAGAATTCCAATTAGAGCTCAGCAGATCATTCTCCTTTTCTATTCAAATCAGAATATCCATCTGCATTAAATTATCTTGTGGGACACGCCACTTGCTTGCCCGATCACTTTATTAAACAAATGAGATATGATTATTTCCATGTAATTACCAAATAAACTCACATTGCTAGAGTTGAACCCCACAAGTATGAATGGGAATAGGGATATTCAGTATGTTATATTTGTTGATATGCTTCCCACTGATAGTATACGATGCCGTCAAAAGAGTAAAAGAATTGACATGGAAATGGGCTGGTCATATAGCAAGAAGAATTGATGGAGGACCAAGGCAGTCATAGAATAGATTCTGCTTGATGAAAAGCATCCATGAAAAAAACAAGATGAAATCATGATATCAGCAAGTTTTGTGAGCCCAACTGGCAAAGGAAAGCTCAAGACTGTACTGGTTGGAAAAATGAAGAAGAGGCCTTCATCCTGCAGTGATAGACAATAGCTAGGATGATGATGATGATGATGCTTCCCACCAAATAAGTAGTAGAATATGTCAATGTGAATGCATTACCTATCTCCCAAATTTATGACATTGAGTGAATCAACAAGATGCATGTTGCACCAATGCCCCCTGATTCTTTGGCATGCGGACCTGGCAGGTATTACAGAGACCTGGCTGGGCCAAGAGGGGGGGTCCCCCTCGTAGAGATGTGCCCACCAGGTTTCCGCACATTCCATCAGCCAAGGGCCCAGGGCAGGGGTGGGGGGGTGGCGGTCATTATAAAGGAAGGTCTTGATCCGAGGGAGGCCACTGTACTCAGATAGCCGGATGTGAGTCTCTCCCGGTGAAGTGGGGCCATGGGATGCAGGTGGGCCTGCTGATTGCGTACCTGGCTCCCTGCCACATGACAGCGGCCCTGCCCGAGCTTCTCAACGTTATTGCTGGGGTGGCGGTTGATACCCCCAGACTTTTGGTCATGGGGGATTTCAACCTGCCGTCTGCCGGTGAGGCGTCTGGGATGGCTCAGGAGTTTATGGCTTCCATGACAGCCATGGACCTGACACAATTAATTCATGGCCCCACTCATATGGGAGGACACACTCTGGACTTGGTTTTTATCTCTGGTCAGTGGCGGAGTGGTCTGGATATAGGGCATATAGTTACTGAACCCCTGTCATGGTCGGACCATTCTCTCCTGAGGCTGGACTTTTTGACCGCTGCACCCCACTGCAGGGAGGCGGAACTGACCAGGTGGTTCCGCCCCAGGCGCCTGATGGATCCTGATAGGTTCCAGAGGGAGCTTGGGCCAATTCCTGAAACTCTGGCTCACGACTCGGCTGAAGATCTGGTGGCTGCCTGGGATAGGACGGCCGCCGGTGCTCTGGACCGAGTCGTGCCTTTGTGGCCTCTGACCCGACACTGAACCTGCCTGGCCCCTTGGTTTTCCGAGGAGCTGAGGGAGATGAAGCGCCGGAAAAGACGCCTAGAGAGCGATTGGAAGGCTAGTTGCTCCGAATCCGACCGAACACTAGTTAGGTCTCATATTAAGACCTATCTAGTGGCGATAAAAGCGGCAAAGCATAACCACTTTTCCGCTCTTATTGCATCGGCAGATAACCTCCCAGCCGCCTTGTTTAGGGTGACTCGCTCCCTCCTGCATCAGGGAGCATGGGAAGACCCCTTGCAAGGGCAGGCTGAGGATTTTGCACAGTATCTGCACAATAAAATCGCTCAGATTCGGGAAGGCTTGGACTCTGACTGGGTAGATCCCGGTGGGGTGACTGAGGTTGGTCTTGAGAATGTTATCTGGGATGAGTTCGACCCTGTGACTCCTGAGGACGTCGACAGGATTCTGGGGAGGTTAAATGCAACCACATGTTTATTGGACCCGTGCCCCTCCTGGCTGGTACTGGCCACCCGGGAGGTAACACGAGGCTGGCTCCAGAGGATTATAAATGCTTCTTTGAGAGAGGGTTTCTTGCCTCCCGCCTTGAAAGAGGCAGTGGTGAGGCCCCTCCTCAAGAAGCCTTCTCTGGACCCGGCCATTTTGGCAAACTACCGTCCGGTCTCCAACCTTCGCTTTGTTGCGAAGATTGTGGAGAGTGTGGTTGCGTGACAGCTCCCACAGTACCTGGATGAAACCGTCTATCTAGATCCGTGCCAGTCCAGCTTCAGGCCTGGGTACAGCACGGAGACGGCATTGGTCGCATTGGTGGATGATCTCTGGAGGGCTCGGGACAGGGGTTGTTCCTCTGTTCTGGTCCTGTTAGACCTCTCAGTGGCTTTTGATACCATCGACCATGGTATCATGCTGCGCCGGCTGGAGGGATTGGGGGGTGGGAGGCACCATGTTGCGGTGGTTCTCCTCCTATCTCTCTGACCGGTCGCAGTCTGTGTTGGCAGGGGGGCAGAGGTCGACCTCAAGGCGCCTTGCTTGTGGGGTGCCACAAGGGTCGGTCCTCTCGCCGCTCCTGTTCAACATTTATGTGAAGCCGCTGGGTGAGATCATCCGTGGTTTTGGGGTGCGATGCCATCTGTACGCTGATGATACTCAGCTGTACATCTCCACCCCAGACCACCCCAATGATGCCCTTGAAGTGATGTCCCAGTGTCTGGAGGCCATGCGGGTCTGGATGGGGAGGAACAGGCTTTGGCTCAACCCTTCCAAGACCGAGTGGCTGTGGCTTCCAGTGTCCCAATATAGCCAGCTGGTGCCATCGCTGGCTATTGGGGGCGAGTCACTGACCCCCACAGAGGGGGCTCGCAACTTGGGCATCCTCCTGGACACACGGCTGTCTTTAGAAGAGCATATGACGGCCGTGGCCAGGGGGGCTTTTTATTAGATTCGCCTGATACGCCAGTTGTGCCTCTTTCTGGATCGGGACTCCTTGTGCACAGTCACTCATGCCTTGGTCACGTCACGCCTGGACTACTGCAATGCTCTCTACATGGGGCTCCCCCTGAGGAGCACCCGGAGGCTCCAGCTGGTGCAGAATGCGGCCGTGCGGGTGATTGTGGGAGCGACGTGGTGCTCCCACGTAACACCTCTCCTGCGCGAGCTGCATTGGCTCCTGGTGGTCTTCCGGGTGCGCTTTAAGGTGTTGGTTCTCATCTTTAAAGCGCTCCATGGCTTAGGGCCAGGATATTTGCGAGACCGCCTGCTGCTACCGATAACCTCCCACCGGTCAATACGCTCTCACAGAGAGGGCCTCCTCAGGGTGCCGTCGGTCAGGCAATGTCAGCTGGTGGCCCCCAGGGGGAGAGCCTTCTCTGTGGGGACACCCGCTCTGTGGAATGAGCTGCCTCCTGGAATACGATTGAGCCCGGACCTCCGTACCTTCCGTAAAGCCCTGAAGACGTTTTTATTCCATCAAGCCGGCCTAGCCTAAATGGTTTTTAAATTGGGATTTTAAATTTTATGGATTTGGGGGTTTTAAATTGGGAAGCTAGTAATTTAATTCTTTTTAATTATCTTAACTTTTGTATTTGTATGTTTTTTAATTTTGGCTGTTCACCGCCCCGAGTCCCTTCTGGGAGAAGGGTGGTATACAAATTAAATTAATAAATAAATAAAAAATAAATAAGCTCTGACTAGAATAGAAATGATTTCACAAGTGATTTATAGTTACTAAATGAAACTAATGTGAATTTCTCTCGAGTTCTGCTTTTCTTTTGATGACCATTCTTCTTTTGAAAGATGAGCCTTCAAAACTGTTCATGCTAATTCCTCAATTAATAATAATTATGCTCTTCACAGGTTATTATCATGGCTAGGCCATTATCTCCCCTTTCATCTCATCTCCTTCGATAGTTTCAATTAATTCCTTACCATCAGTGATTATGCATCAAGAGATGCTTAGGGAAACAGGTAATATGAATGTCAGGGAACTTGATTGAGGCCATAATGTATTTATCCATCTCTTTTTCATAATAAGTTTTGCGTAATTGGTCCTCATCTGGAATAGAGGATAAAATATTTCAAGGAAGAAAGAGACAAAATTAAGTGGGTTCAGATGATGGGAACAAATATAAAAAAATATATATGAGAAAACTGGATATGTTAAGAAAAAAGATCTGAAAAGATATAACGGAAGATCAATAAGAAAAAAGATAAAAGAAATATTGTGTCTGTAATTTATTTTATATAAAAGTGAATTTTTTTTCAGATACAGAAATGCCTTTCTTCCCATTTTCTTTATTAAACGTAGAAAAAAAGTGGCATATACAAAATCAAGTTCAATATATGTTAATACGTATATAGACCATGCATTATTTAAATTAGGTAGGTAGGTAGGTAGGTAGGTAGGTAGGTAGGTAGGTAGGTAGGTAGGTAGATAGATAGATAGATAGATAGATAGATAGATAGATAGATAGATAGATAGATAGATAGATAGATAGATAGATAGATAACCCAAGATCCACAGATTGCAACCAACTCTATTTTTAGATTCCCAAATCATGTCACCCATAATTGGAATTCAGTCAAAGTTTTTAGTGGTATTATTTCTCGTTTTTTAAGGAACAAAACTACGCATTATACTAAGTGTGTTACAGCTGAAGTTAGTCTTTATGCATATACTAGCCTTAAAAACATTCCTGCTGCTGGCCCAAATACATTATTCTCTACTTACACTTCTCAAAGGTGGCTTTTCTTCCAACAAGTCACTTCTTGACTGAAATGTACAGCCAATATATAAGATCAGAGAGTTGATTCTTAAGAAGATTCTTGTAGTATTTTCTTATATATTCTTGTGTCATGAAAAAACTACTGGTGGCATTTTGGCATTGTAAAACTTCTCAATTCTTGTTTGCTAAGTACTGTAACATTATATATCTCTTTATGTATTATATTTATATCCTTTTTCCCCCTCTGTCATTCTGGGCATTATCCCTCATTTTTTCCCTTCCAACCACAACCCAATTGGCTGGGTTGAGAGATTATGACAAACCATATTGAGGTCTGGGTTTTCTCAGTTCTAATTTAACATCATAACACTTGTGCTACCCTGATTCTCAATGTACACTACAGATAGTTCTCGAGTTACGACCACAATTGAGCCTGAAATGTACGTTGCTAAGTGAAACATTTGTTAAGTGAGTCTGCCCCATTTTACGACTTTTCTTACCACAGTTGTTAAGTGAATCATTGCATTTGTTAAGTTAGTAACATGGTTGTTAAGTGAATCTGGCTTCCCCATTGACTTGGTTTGTCAGAAGGTCGCAAAAGCTGATCACATGACTCCCGGACACTCCAACTGTCATAAATATGAACCAGTTGATATGCATCTGAGTTTTGATCATGTGACCATGGGGATGCTGCAAAGGTCATAAAGGTGAAAAATGGTCATAAGTCACTTTTTTCGGTGCCGTTGTAACTTTGAAGGTCACTAAATGAACTGTTGTAAATCGAGGACTACCTCTATTAATATTTCCATACATTACTTCAAGTTAAGTCAACTCATCCGAATCTGATGTTAAACTACAATTCCCATAATTCTTAGTAAGTATGGGTTAGATTGTTTTCAAATAAGTTGGTGTCTGCTGACTTCCAGGCTATGGATGCAGTGATAAGACCTTTTGTTTGGTTGCACATTTGATGTCTACCCTGTTTCCCCGAAAATAAGACATCCCTTGATAATAAGCCTTTTGAGTGCATGCGCTAAAATAAGCCTCCTCCAGAAAATAAGCCCTCCCTGAAAATATTTAAACGCAGAGCTGGAAATCAGTTAAGACGGCAAGAGAAGCCCCATCTTGCTCCACGCACCCCAAAATAATAAGACCTCCCCGAAAATAAGGCCAAGCACTTATTTTGGGGTTCAAAAAAATATAAGACAGGGTCTTATTTTCGGGGAAACACGGTATCTAAAGGGGCCATGGGTACAAATGAGGTACCTCCTCCCGCAAAACTGCATATACAGGACTCCTTCACACACACATAAAATACACATGTGATGAAGGCCCAGGCACTGTGTACGTTATTGGTGGAGGCAATTTGTGTAGTATCTTATATCTCTATTATGTTTTTTTTTAATGTAGGAAGGAAGAACTTGAAAATCTCTCTATAGAAATGCAGTAAGTAAAGCCAGACTTAATAAGAAAGATTATGGTTTTTTTCCTAAAGCATAATCCTTTTTCTTAAGTTTATTGTGTTATTATCTAGACAGAAAGCAATGACCTGAAATATTATGAACGTATTTTCAACTTTCTGAGTCATTCTTACTTTTTTTTTTCCTATGCTGCAATAAAAGACCAACAGAATCAGTTCCAAACTGTTTCATAAAGATAAAATCCAGTTATGTCTGTCTCTTACTTCCCTTTTTCAAGTTTCATTATAATGAAATTACTTTGGGATAATTTGCTTGGATAAAAATGAATGTATTTCACATTCTTGAGAGATAACATAGATTCAAACCGGAAAGGCTGATGATAGAAAGGGAATAACAGCAATTTGGAAAAGAGCGGGTGACCTTTTTGTCTTATTTTGTTTTGGTGATGATGGAAGCCCATAGAGGAAATCAAGCCAAGGGCTATTTTTAGAATTTTAAAAGATTAATACAAAGGAGAAGAATCTGATTCAGTTAACCCATACATGGAGGGAGTTGTGCTGAGCTGTCCTATAGATGTCACATACTGATACAATTGTGTCTTACAGAAACCTTTAATGCCTGATTCCAAGAAGCCAGCTGAACCCCTCCCATTAACCATTCTACCTATTGCTTGTCTTGATTTTTGGACATCTGTGCTTTTAGAGGTGCAAACAATCCCAAAGGGTATGCTTAGTGTTACTTAACTTGTTTTAATAGTGTGGAGCAGTGGTGGAATTCATTTTTTTTTTACTACCAGTTCTGTGGGCTTGGCTTGGTAGGCGTGGCTTAATGGGAGTGGCAGGGGAAGGATACTACAAAATCCCCATTCCCTCCCCACTCCTGGGGGAAGGATATTGCAAAATCTCCATTCCAACCCTACTTTGGAGCCAGCCAAAGTAGGGTTGCTGGTTCTCCGAACTACTCAAAATTTCCGCTACCAGTTCTTCAAAACCTGTCAGAGCCTGCTGAATAGCACCCCTGGTGCAGAGTAATAGTTATGGTATTGGGCTATGACTGGGAAGATGCACGTCCACACTCTACAAATAAATTTACTGGGTGACTATGGTCCAGTTCTTTCTTTTTCATCTCACCCTAGAAGACCATTTGACGGCTGTGGCCAGGGGGGCTTTTTATCAGATTCGCCTGATCTACCAGTTGCGTCCCTTTGTGGACCAGGACTCCTTGCACACAGTCACTCATGCCCTCGTCACCTCCCGTCTGGACTACTGTAACGCTCTTTACATGGGGCTCCCCTTGAAGAGCACCCGGAGGCTCCAGCTGGTCCAGAATCCAGCCACGCGGGTGATTATGGGAGCGACTCGACGCTCCCATGTAACACCGCTCCTGCGTGAGCTGCACTGGCTCCCGGTGGTCTTCCAGGTGTGATTCAAGGTGTTGGTTGCCATCTTTAAAGCATTCCATGGCTTAGGACCCGGGTACTTACGAGACCGCCTTTACCTTTTAACCAGCTTGTAATTTATTAAATACAATTTTAGTTAAAACATGAAATAAGTGAGAAGCACCAAAATTTGGCATCTTTATTTCAAAGAATGCTTGTCTTAATTCTTTAAAAAAAATAATCCCACAATGGAGAATCAACGCAAACCAGGCCTTAGTTTGAAAGCTTCCTTTGTGGGGAAAAAAAGGAAGTCGCATTACATTAGGGTCATCTCCAACTCTGAGGAGTCTGGGGAGAAGAAGATGACCCTTCAGTTGATCTTGTGGGACAGCAGCCTGCCTCAGAGAGCAGTGGGGAGGCACCTGTTGGTGATTTGGCTGTAGAGCATTCAGAAGAGCAGGAAACAGCAAAGGATGGTAGACATCCTTTAAAAGTTTCCTTCAATCCTTCAAAATTTTAGCAAGGGGTTCTCTGCCTGGTTGCTGGGTGAGCGTGGGCATGGCCTAGTCAGCCTCCTGCACCACAGTAGGGGGTGCAGGTTTGCCCTCCCCAGGCTCCAGAGGCTTTTTTCGAACCTCCGGGAGGGCGAAAACGGCCTCCCCAGGCTCTGAAGGACCTCTGGATGCCAGAAATGTGATGTTTCTGGCCTTCCTGAACTTCTGATAGGCCCATTTTTTGCCCTCCCCGGGCCTCCATGCACACCCTGCACTTACCTGCATCCAAAACAGGTCGCGTGGGGACTCCTGGGAGGGGCAGGATGGGGTCGGCGGGGCCAGCCAGGAGTGGGATTTGGGGGTTCTCCGAACTGCACAGAATCTTAGCTAGAGGTTCTCCTGAACCCCTGCGAATTCCCAGCAGCCCACTCCTGATGGTGGACCTCCTTCTGGCAATTCTAAGGCTTGAGCAAGGGGCAGAATGAAGGAGGTCTGCATGACTCTTTGCAAGGCATGAGTGTTTCCAGCACCGATTGCTTGCATCTGGTGGGAACTATATTTTAGCTTTAGCAAGCACCCCCTTCTTGGGAATAAATAAGCACTCTGCTACCCAATACTGATGAATTCTTCATCTACCTTGATCTTTTCTATACCATTTCTACTGTTATCACAAATTCTTTCATTTCTGCTTTTTTTTCCTTTCTCCACCTCCTTTCTCCAAGTTGCATGCATTTGTTAGCGTTGTTCCATGGTTATGTGCAGAACAGCACTGTTTCTTCTTTGACAGGTGTTGGCTGGTTCATTGCAGTCTCTCCATTGATGGATTGTTGGATACCTTTCAAATTTGGCTGAAACTGGAGGTTCTCCTTGTAATGTACAATTCAAGCTTCCTATCTGTTGATTTTATATTTTTGCTACAACTGTAATGTTTTCCTTTATTATTTCCAGTGCTTCCTTAACCTTCCTTGTCTCTAGGTGATATTTTTTGATCAATTATTCTTTGGCCTTCTTGTCCAGCTTCTTTTCTTTCATCTGTTCTAGCTTTCTTGCATCTGAACGTAGTATGCTGATCTTATTTTCCAATCTGATCTTCCATTTGATGATGCACCTTTTGGCTTTTTTTTTTCTTGTTTGTGTTTTACATCTTAGGTATTCAGTTATAGCTGCAGCTGTACTGTACATCAATTGGCTTGTTTCTTGAAGTGAGCTGGTGTTTATATTGGCATATTTTAATACTTGTGCTAGCTATTTTTTAAACAAGTTTCAAGGCTGGCAAATTTACTATGTTGTTTTTGTGCTGTTCTAGATACTCAGTTATTCTTCATTTCAGTCCATCTTGTTTTTCAATTAGAGGATTTTGCTCTCTCTAAGGAAAAGATAGAGGAGACAGTTTTTGATTTGAGGATGAAAACAGTTCAATAGTGATGCTGGCTTCCCCTGTGATAAACTTCCCCTGGTTTGTTTCTACTTTCTGAGCCACTTCTGGTAAGGCTTCAATTCCTTTGCCCTGGGTAGGCCTTTGTAGTTCTTTCAGTTCTACTTCTGCTAGCTTATGTTCTGTTATTTCTGATTCTGGATGTCAGTGTATTCTTTTTAAGTATCCTCCTCTCATTGGACTTGACTTGTAATAGTACATCTTTATTACTTTGTTTTCAGTCTTTAATTATTTGTGATGGGAAAGCAACTTTTCTTTCAGCAGCAGATAGTCTGGTTGCTCAGTCACCAGTCCTGATTTCTGAGGCCTACTTGTTACTAGATGTCCAGAATCTCTGACACTTACCTTAGTCCTTACTAAGCTGGATAATGACAGATGTGATGTAAGTTTCTGAAAGTTACAGTTCACCATATTGCTTATTGGAAAGGACATCTTCATCTGGTTCCTCTGATGACACCTGTGTAGTGTGGTTGAGCTTCTGGCATAGCATTCCTCTTCCTCAGAACATGCAAGTTCCACAACCACGTCAAGATACTTATTATTATTTTCAATTTATTGGCTGCCCGCCTCTAGCAGCTCCACTAGCTACATTAAATAGACTAGACTAGACTAGACTAGACTAGACTAGACTAGACTAGACTAGACTAGACTAGACTAGAATAGAATTCTTTATTGACCAAGCGTGATTGGACACACAGGGAATTTGTCTTTGGTGCATATGCTCTCAGTGTACATAAAAAGACAAGATACATTCAGCAAGAGTCATAAGGTACAACACTTAAAATGATAGTCATTGTACAAATATTACAATGTTAAGTATTATAAATCTAAGCAAACAAGTACTTATAAGCTATCTATGAAGTAAAAGTTTAACAATGTATTTCATTTCCTATCCCCATTGCACAATTTACTAGGCAGAACAAATTGCTAAGAAAAATTGCTTCCACAGATTTTCATGAGTTATAGCCTGTTCAACAAAAATAGCTGCTAGTTTTTGTTTTGTTTTTTTACAATGAAGCTTGTAAAGATTGGAGTGGAGCGGAATCATAAATTAAAGCCTTTACAAACAAGAGTGAACAAGAGTGTCTATTTGATCCCTTGAATATTTACATAATGATTAACTGATGTATCAGTTCTCTGTGGGAGTAATTATCAATGTTTTTTAAAAAAAGGAAAATACTCCTTTGTTTTAGGTTGATTGTACCCTATGCAGTATATTTCTTTTGATGATAACGATATTGAACAAAAATATTCCCCTTCTCCCAGCCAATTGAAATTTAGATTTTGAAGAGTGGAAGATTACTTCTTTCTATTATATTAAGAAAACTTTTCAATAACCTTATTATATTTATTTTTCCTATGTTCTATTTAGGGTTGAGCTGGAAAGTCTGTGATCAAGAGTAGGGTCTTTCTGCTTAGTCTCCCAACCAGGTACTATTGATGGGAATCTGCAGTTTCTTTTAAGGTTTTTGATTTTTATTTGGATTTGAACAAGTCAGCCTTTCAGTAGAGGTCAAGCATAGCATCCTTTAAATAGAAATAGCAGGAATGAAGATTTTTGATTTTCTACGTTCAAAACATGCACTCGTCAGCTAGGCCCAACTTAGATGGGACAGTCTTTGGGGATAGGATGCTTTCAAGAATGATGGTCTTCTGAAGTCTTGGGATGAAATCTGGCTATTTCAGGTCAAATTCACTGATTGACATTAGTAGTGAATTTATTTTACTTTGATGTAAAATTGTCATCATGTATTTGTCAGGCAAAAGCAACTAGATCCACACATGAAGGGTTCTAGTTTACTATTTTATTGTAATCTACCTATACTACAAGAATCTTCACAGACTCCTAGCCTTCTCTTGGAAACAAGCATATATGGTCAACCCTAAGTTGGTGACTACATGATGACTGGAGTGTAATTCATCACTTGATCCCTCTTCCTTACCTGGCTGGCAGTTCCCCAATGTTTTTGCTTTTATTTACACTGCATATTGACAGATTATATATTGTTGGGCTAATTGTACACTGTTTAGAGTTGTTCAGTTCAAAGCAGTATCTTAATACTGCAATAATTGCCCTTGCCAAGATTTAAAATTAATTAAAATTAATTAAATGCATGGCCAGGTAAATAAATAAACATCCTAACATCTCTTAAAGCAGAGATTAGGACATTTTATACTAGATAGATAATTATTTGCTTAGAAACATCCCTGAAGAGGAGCTGTAGGAGCTTTTCAGATGAGGCATAAGTTCGTATGTACTTCATCTGTCAAAACCACATTTTTCTCTGTATCCAATTCCTTTATGCCCATTAAACTATTCCTCTCTATTAGTTACTTTAAAGATTGTGTTTGTTTTGACAGCATGAAACATTTTGATAAATTGTCCCGTTTAAAATCGGCAGATATTTTTATGTGGGATTGTGCTGCCTTGTTCTCTGTAAACTACTTCTATAACCTTTCTGCATAATGTTGTTTATTTCCTTTCCTTCACAGCTTCCATCTGCTCAGGGACCACTAGGAAATTATTTTTGATAGTGTGAAAATAATGATGAAAGCTATCTACTGCCATTCAACATGTCTAGAAAACCAACCCATAGTCTATATTAGAATCATAGATGAGATGGAAGAGATGATTTAGAACATCATTTATTTAAGGGTCTAAATAAAAGTATTCCCACCAGATGACTGTCTAGCTTCCACATGAACACTTCTAAAGAAGTGTTGCTTACCGTAAATCTGGGTAAACAATTCTACTGTCAAACTACTATGACTCCAAGAAAGTTTTTTTTCCTAACATTTAATAGATATTTACTTTTTTGTAATTCACTCTCTTGTATCATGCCCTCTGGAATGAGAAAGTACCAATCCTGATTTCCTTTTCTGTAACGTTCTTTAAGATATTTGAAGAATGTTATCAAATTCTTTTTTCTTTTTTTGAAAAGATAAATATACCCATCTTTTTCTTGCTCTTTTTATACAGCTAAGTTCTAGGCCCCCATGGATCATCTTTATTGCTCTTCTCTGAACCTGCTCCAGTTTCCTGAATCTCTTCTTAAAAGTGTGGTACCTACAACTGGACACAATGCTTGAGTGTGATCAAAGCAAAAACTGTAAAATGATTATTTCCCAGAATTTGGAAACTTCCCTCCCCTTGCAGCCTAAAATTGCAGTTGCCGTCTTTGGAACCGCAGCACTGTATTGACTCATATTGAATTTGCAATTAGTTACTATTCCAAGATTAATTTTTTTCTCTCTATCATATTTAATTCAGTTACCTTCAGTCCATTTCTCCATTCTATCAAGATTACTTTTATTTCTATCTTTTAGGCTATTAACTCTTACATCCAGCTCTATATCCACTGCAACATTTTCCATCCATCCATCCATCCATCCATCCATCCATCCATCCATCCATCCATCTATCCATCCATCAAATTTCTACACTACCGATCTCACCTAAGTGATTCTGGATGGCTTACAATAAAACTAATAAGAAAATACAGTTAAAAAGCAATAGTAAAACAAGGTTAAAAAGTTAAGAATTATAAAAGTTAAAAGAGAAGATATGAAAGTAACCAAACTGTGGAACAAATGTATGGTGAAGTTATCAAGGCTCCCCCCCACTCTTTTTGAAAATGTAGCATAAATCTCTGGGTTGCATTGTAGCAACAATGGGAGAGAACAGGCTATTATATCAATATTCTGAAGGAATCTCTCTGCTCACAGATCCAGCAAGATTAGTTGCTATGGGGTTTCAATCCAATTTTCTCTGGAATGGAGTAAACATTTCTAATGAAAATAGAGGTAGTTGAAAAGGTTATTGAATTTGATATATGAAAATCTGCTCTGAGAAATCTTAGAAAACAGCCACAATAAAAGGATTTAAGCTCTGTTTCTAAAATATGACAGCATCGTGTCTATTTCGCAAAGGCATCACCCACAATCAGAACACCATGAGATCTCTAGAATGAATTGCTATCTGAACTTTGACTTGAGGAAATGAGTATTGGGTATATGAGGCCTGAGAATCTTGGCAATAGAATCACTCCATTCTATTACAAACACTTTGTTTACTCCTGGGAAGAAGAGCTGTTCTGTTGCCAAGAGCTTACAGCTGCAAACAAGCTTACTTGGCTGGTCTTCAGACTCGAAAACTTTCTTAATAACTCATTAAGAACTTCACTCATTCTTTAGTCAACTGTCAAACTGTGCACTGGGAATAAAAAAGCACAACTTTGAGATGTACTTCTGAGAAGAATAAATAATGGAAATTGATTAGCTTAGATTTATGACCAAATTTTCTTGCTAGGATGTTTGCTACAGTGTCAGAACTTGCTTGTAAATATACCGTGTTTTCCCCATAATAAGACCGGGTCTTATATTAATTTTTGCTCCAAAAGATGCATTATGGCTTATTTTCTGGTTAAGGTCTTATTTTGGGGAAAATACAGTACTAAACGCCTCCATCTGGTTGACGATCTTAACTGGGGCTTATTTTTGGGGTAGGGCTTATATTATGAGCATCCTGAAAAATCATGCTAGGGCTTATTTTCCGGTTGGGTCTTATTTTCGGGGAAACAGGGTAAACTATTTCTGGAGATAAGTTGGAATTTATTGGACTGATGGCTTGTAGACTCCAGGTTGCATTGAATCACTTTGCAAATCTTCAAGTTGGCCTTTCAAGTAGCAAAAGTAAAATCTTGCTTGAGCTGACCTCAATTCTACATGGACATATCCATCAGTGGGGGCTTTGTGTATAAGTAAATTGGCAACAAGATGGAAGTGGTTGCCATTGCCTGTTTATAGGATGCCTTATTTTATTTTCTCCAAACTAGATTAATGTTGTAGGATTTCTTGGTGGTCTCCTATCCAAATATTAATTTAGTCCCGCTCAGATATTTTTTTGAAGTTAGCCAAGACTGGCTAAATGCTGCCCCCTGTTCTGGTGCTTTTGGATTGTCATGGCAACATTGTCAAGGGCATGATATGTCCAGAGTTTAGCAGAATATAGAAAGCCTCCAGTGCATAACATTAAAACGCATACATTTTTATGTTTTATGCATAACCAGTGTGCATGCATGCATATGCACATATTGGACAGAAACGGGAATAACTTTTTCTAGGTTTTCTAGATACAGATGAGTAAGAGAAAACAGAAGTACTTTAGAGAAAGAAACAGGGATCAACTCATTGCCTCAGATATATAAAAAACTGGAGGAGAAATCCATATGGATGCTTGGCACCACTCACTGGATGGCCTTGGACTTGTTATTCTCTTTTTCCCTCTGTATGAATCATTTCCTCTCATTCTTGAAAATATAAACCTTTCCTGGAGAAAAGGGTGAATATAAATGAATTAAAATAAGGGGATGAGGGCAAGTGTTTGGTATTATTACTAGTTCAAAATAAGCTCATAGAAAATGAAAAATCAAATTTACACACAAGGAGACCTTGGGGAAGAGAGCAATTCCTAAAAAATTGACATGGAATCCTGTTACTAATTCTAAAAATCTAGTATTTGAACAGGGCGTGATGATCTTGCTTCTCAGTTGCCCAATTTGCATGGTTGACTCAATCTTCTGTAGCCCTGAAGGCATAAAGCCATACCTGTAGTTGGAGTCAAATCCCGGCGCTACCGGTTCACTATTGGGAGTGCGCGGGCATGTTGGCTCGCTTCATGAGCATGCAGCACTTCTGCGCACACGCAGAAGGTTCTGTGCACACGCAGAAGGTTCTGTGCACGCACAGAAGGTTCTGTGCATACACAGAGCATTTTTGATGACATCTGGGTGCGTGGGCGGAGCAACCTATCCCTGAGCCACACCATGCAGATTTGCTTAGAAAAAATAATACCTTTCCTTGCAATGTGTCCTGCTTTAAGGTCTGTTAGCCTCTTATGTTATTGTATATACCTGTTTATTAAAACATTCAGCTGTATTCAGTAAGAGGCAATATAATGGCAGTCTAAATCTCTCTTCTCTTTGACTACTGGGTAATTCCATTTCAAAGCAAAACAACAACAGAAAAACTATACACAAGAACATTAGATTGGAAAATACAACTGGACAGCTAAACTAGGCCAGGATCTTCCTCAAAAATGACAATGGTGCTATATTCTGCCTCACTTTTGCCCTTCCTAGTAGCTACCAGATCAGGGCACTATATCAGAGGTTGTATTCAGCAGGTTCTGACCAATTCTAGAGAACTAGTAGAGGAAATTTTGAGTAGTTCGGAGAACTGGTACCACCTCTGAGTGGCCCCACCCCCATCTATTCTCTGCCTCCCGAGTCCCAGCTGATTGGGAGGAAATGGGGATTTTGCAGTAACCTTTCCCTGGACTGGGGTGGGAATGGAGATTTTACAGTATCCTTCCCTGGAGTGGGGTGGGAATGGAGATTTTACAGTATCCTTTCCCTGCCATGCCCACCAAGCCACGCCCACCAAGCCACGCCCATAGAACTGGTAGTAAACTTTTGAATCCCACCACTGCACTAGACCACTGAAATCCTGGGAGGAGAAAAAGGATAAATGCTAAATGGAAAGCACTGGGATGTATACTGACCTCTCTGGGTTTCAGTGCAAACCAGATGGGACTTCAATTAAAGTGATAGTAATCAATTAAGGAGCTAGTGGTTCCTTCTGGAAGAGAAGGTGTCTTCTGGCGCAATGGGCTCGCACACTCAAGCTGTTCATCAGGAATAAGAGCAACAGCAGTGCCTATGAGTTGTGGCCTGCAAAACTCCATATATCCAATAAAGGGCAAAATTGGTTTGCTGTAATTCTTTGAAGACGTTTCACTTCTCATCCAAGAATGAGAATGAGAAGAGAAACAACTTCAAAGAATAACAAGTCCAGTTGCCTCTTGCAAAAAAGCACCTTCGGTACAACCATGATCTGGATGACTGAGAATCTCGATAGACATTTACTTTTTTGTAAGTATCTATTTGCTACCATCTAATAGTCTTCGTACTAATCATTCACCTACCCTGTTTTGTCAGTTTTGTTACTTTTGTCCATCTGTGGACATTGTGGCTTCACTGGTGCCTTGAATGACAGCTACCATCCTGCCTTGTGCATTGAGAAGCATTTATCCTACATTGTGAGTTTTCTTTCTATTTTTTTGTTATGCCTATTGATATATACAAAAGGATTTTTTGGGGGGTGGGGCGGGGTAAGAGTCCTTTTACAAGCTGACTTGCAGATTTAATTGTAGAACTAAAATCTGGCACACATAATAAATTGCAGTAAACTTAAAGAAGAATAGAAAAAAAGGATTAAAATGGGAAGGAAGGAAAAGAGAGAAAGAAAGAAAGGACTTCTAACCATCATCACAACAAATGTGTTCACAACAAATTTCTACCCCCTAAGGTTACAAATCTTTATTTCTTCTTATCACATCACATCTCTTGAACAAATCCATATTAATTGCTAATTTGATGACATTTAGGGTTAACGTGCCATTTTTTACAAGATTCTCTTCATGTCTGTTTGTATTCAGAAACATAGAAATAGATCTCAGAAGGGAATGAAATATAAAGGAAATAGCACCAATGTTCACAGCAATTCAACTTACTGTATTTATTCATAAGAAAGACAATCTGAATTTAGGAAATCGTCAGTCTCCTTCAAATAAACAAACAAACAAACAAATCACCCTCTGTTTTCATATTCCTGAAAAAATTAAAATAATTCTTGCAATCTGACATGTATAATTTAAAGATAAATAGTTTGGAGTGAGAGAAACCTAGTCTTCCATTTAGATAATTAAAATATTAATGTACTTCACTGTTCACCCCCACCCATGGACAACTGAAACTAATGCCTTTTTCATGTGAATAAAATTTATAATGAGGTATTTTACTCTCGTTCCATTAGACAGATTACTGGGAGAAAAAAAACCCACATTCCTTATAATTAAGGAGCTAAATATTTATTCAAGAGAAATAGAATAATTAGGCACCACATTCATTTCAAATGCTAGCCTTTATTGCTTTATAGTTTGCCTCATTCACTCTCATTCTGAATCTGAAGCATGCTTCTCTTGGTTTCATATTTTTGCTTACAGGTTACAGTTTGAAAAGTAACTTATGTATTACTACAAACCACAGACACTGAACTTGGTCCGATGAGGATGCCAAGACAATGCTACACCTCTGCTCCTTCCTTGACCGGTTGGCTGATTCAACCCACGATCTCACTTCATGATCGCTTACTATCTTCGCAGAAACTTTATTGTTCTTTCCCTCGCTGTAAAATAGGTTTTTTTCTTTTCTTTTCTACATCCACTCATCCTGCTGGCAAGCTAGAAGGGATTCCGATTATGCTCACCATCATCAATCACAACATCTACACAAGCAAAAGGAACCTGCCAGCCTGTGCCGATTTGGACTCCTTTGTATCATTCAGGATACAAATTACATACAGGAATTACATCGTCTTGGAAGCCCTCCTGCAAGAAAAAAACGTAGAAAAACTGAAAAGAATTCAGTGCCTCCCGCACTCCCTCTTCCCTTCCTCTCTATTGGCTGATCGCTAAATTAAAGGGGTGGGGAAGAGCTGCCTTTAAGTACCTTTCTATGCCATCTCCGTATAAGAAGCAGCAGAAAGCAGGCAGTCGGGCAAGCATTGCATAGATAGCTGAGTGGTATTTTTATTCTGAAACAATTGTTTTAAAAATCCCAAGCAGCAGCAGCAAGAGCATTTCATTTCTAGTGCTTTTGTTTTACCGATTCAGGAGATAAAAGAGAAGAAAGCCACTTTCAGATGTATTCATCCCAGTGAATACAGGTACTTGTGGAGTTGGCAAAGCATTAATTGCCAGACACCTGACTGATATATATATATATAGATATAGATATTGCATAACGAACCTGCTTTCTTTCTGATGTGCACCCTGCTGCTCTTTGGAATGGCATGTAGAAAAATCTAGCTACTGAAAATCCCAGGGTGCCATTCAAAGAGGGACGCTTGGAAGGAACGCATGGAATTAATCTGCAAGCTGCAAGTTGGCCAAACATGATGTGCTTGTGGATGAAGACCTTGTAAGAATGAATTTCACTTACCGCTATGGAATTCATCGGCCTCTTCATGCATGGAACCACAGCCATGGACTACATCACAGTGATCTGAATAGATCGATGGAAAAAGGCTACTCTTCAGAAGGCTGTTATGAGCAACTTTTTGTCTCGCCAGAAGTATTTGTGACCTTAGGCTTTGTCAGCTTGCTTGAGAACATACTGGTGATCGCAGCTATAGCCAAGAACAAGAATCTGCACTCCCCGATGTACTTTTTTATTTGCAGCTTAGCGGTGGCTGACTTGCTGGTGAGCATCTCCAATGGATCAGAAACCATCGTCATCACCTGGTTGAACAATACGGAGGTCGACACACACAGTTTTACCGTTAGCATCGACAATATCATTGACTCGGTGATTTGCAGCTCTCTCCTGGCCTCCATTTGCAGTCTGCTTTCCATAGCTGTGGACAGGTATTTCACAATCTTCTACGCTCTCCAGTACCACAACATCATGACAGGGAGGCGTGTCGGTATCATCATCACCTGTATCTGGGCCGCTTGCACAGTTTCAGGTGTCCTGTTCATTATTTATTCTGACAGCAGCGTTGTCATCATTTGCCTCATTGCCATGTTCTTCACCATGTTAGTCCTCATGGCATCTCTCTACGTCCACATGTTCATGCTAGCCCGGCTGCACATGAAAAAGATTGCAATTCTACCAGGCACAGGCCCAATTCGTCAAGGGGCCAATATGAAGGGCGCCATCACTTTGACCATCTTGATTGGAGTCTTTGTCGTGTGCTGGGCCCCACTCTTCCTCCACTTGCTTTTCTACATTTCATGCCCTCACAATCCCTACTGTATCTGTTTTATGTCCCATTTTCACCTGTACCTCATTCTAATCATGTGTAACTCCATTATCGATCCGCTTATCTACGCTTTCCGAAGCCAAGAGCTGAGGAAAACCTTCAGAGAGATTATGTGCTGCTGTAGCCTGAGAGAGTCATGCGATTTCTCAGGAAAATATTGAATGCATCTGAAGAAGCTATTGCCTCATAGATTGATGTCTCCTCTCTAGTGCTGCAGAGCATCTGGCTTCACTAGTCACA
The DNA here is from genome assembly GCF_059756535.1 of Pantherophis guttatus. NCBI lineage: Eukaryota > Metazoa > Chordata > Lepidosauria > Squamata > Colubridae > Pantherophis > Pantherophis guttatus. The sequence goes on from NC_142065.1 coordinate 140,158,957, forward strand.
AGAAATATATTTTGAACAGTATCTGGTATATGAATGTTTGCTTCTGTTCTAAGCTTGTAAACTACATATGTAATCATTTCAAGGATGAAGTGATGTTAGTGGTGGGTAGCAACGACTCAGCAGGCTGCCAGGCATGGAAAATGCCCACATATTTTCAGAATGATGAGAGAGAGCAATGAAATGATGTTGAGGAATAGGAACAAAAGTATTACACACAACTAAGTCCTTCGCTTTCCTCAGCTATTTATATTTAAAATTTGGGAGCTTGCATTGTCTTGGATTTGTATGTGTACGGTTAAATCAAATTAGAGTTTATTAGAGAGTTGTGCTTTATGTCACATTTTGCTCAATTCATTGTTAAAAAATTGCATCTTGCATCTTGTTCTTAAGACAATAGACCCAGTGAAGATAAAATATAACTCAGCTGGAATCCATTCCTGGAGTGGATCTGGTCTGGGAAATTGGGAACAGTACTTTGAAAGGATTTTATGCTTTTGACTATGACAATAAGAGATATATTTGGTATGTACTGTATGTATTTACTTTCTTACTCAATTGAAACATTTTTCTATTAAGTAGTCTAGATAACGTACAGTTAAAATTGTGTCATTAAATATATGTAATGAATTGCAATGAAAATGTACATGAGAAAAGTCTGCTAGGGCAAGAAAAACCCAAATATGGGACACCCAGGCATAGCCTTATTTCTTATTCTTTACTGAAAGAAGAATGAAAAGTGTAAGGTCAGTTGTTAAAAACCATGTCAAAATGAATGCATCAAAGAAAGGCAACAATAAAAGTGCGGCTTTAAACACCAAGCAAATGTGGTAAAAATTAAATATTTATCATTGGTTTTAGAACACAAACTGATTCACCTTTGATACTGCTTCATCAATATCAACTTATAATCAGTACAACTGAGGCAACAACTTCTGGAAAATGGTTTGAATGGTTGTTGTACTATTATATTATTATGATTCATTAGTCAGCCAGATGTTCAAACTGAATTTGGCATTTTTATCTACCTTTCTAATCCTTCCGAAGGACCTAGGTTAGGTAGGTAGTTATTTGATAGTATTAAAGGTATTGTCACACATGTAAGCTGTTTAAAGTAACAATTGACTTTGTCAATGCCAATTGCTATTACTATTGGTAGTAGTAATACGATTATTTTTCCTCCTCAGTTGTGGAGAGATACTACTTTTGCCTCAGGAACAATAACAAAAAATGCTTTTAATTTTATGAGGGAGGGAGTGTAATCCTCATTGTTGAGATGGTAAGGTCTTGTACTTACCTTTGCATCCAAGAGGTGCAGCTAAATATCCAGTCTTTCATTAAATAATAATTACCTACCAGTTTATAACCATCCTTGATACTTTACGCTTCAGTTAAGTCCAAGACTATCTAAACTTTTGGAAAGTAAGCAAATGAAGTCTCATTCCGCACCTCACCTCAACAACCTCCATGTTTAAGAGTTTTTCCCTCCACAAAGCAGTAACCAAATAAAATAGCAAGCTGCAAGGAACAGTCATACATGCAAGAAAAATTAAAAATATGTTTATACCAAACTAATATAATTTAAGAGAATTAACAGCTGATGTATAAGTCATACCATTGGTGTCAGCATTGGTGTCAGCTCGGCAAAACATTAAATAACAAACAATTTAAATAACAAACAAACAAACAAATAAATAAATAAGGTTGTGTTTGTCCAGTCTTTTTGAGTCAATTTCTTTTCAATCAAGTCTAAACTCAATTTCTTTCGGTACCAATCAACAAGAGTAAAAACATTATTATCCTCTATTTTAAAGCAACTCCTTCATGTGCTCCAATCAATATACTGCTGCTATATCAAAATTGCCACCTTTAAGGTCACTACAATTCACTAATGGAATACTCCTCAGGGTTGAGGAGGATCTGAGATGGAAGAACCAGAGTTTCTAATCTTTTATTTATTCACACCAGCTGAGCAAGAGAGATACAACTTTAATTTGGCCATATCACTTAATTTCCATCCATTGATTCTAGTCAGAGATAAATTTATATTCCTACAGAGTACCCACACAATATCTTTTGTTTTGTGGTTTTCCAAAATGTCAACTGAACATTCTTCTAAACTTTGTGATTTTAATATCCTTCTCCAAAATAAACCTATGAGCTGAGAAACCATACAAAACGAAGAGTTGTTGAAAAAACTCCCATCACTCGGAAGTATGACAAATTGAGGTACCTGATTCTAGAAGCCCATTCAGTTAAAGCATTTATAGATATATTTTTTAGTTTTTTTAAATTAAAGTATTGCAAGAGTCTCTATGAATAATTTGTCATATCAGGAACAAAGGATTCTGTGCATGCTCCCTCATACCCATGTCATGTCACCCTGTGAAATGATTTTTATTCATATTTTGATTGTGATCTGAAAAATATAGCACTCCTATATTCTTCAATTTCTGGAAACACTGATGTGTTAGATTTTGAGTTTTTAATTATCTCTATATTTGACAGATCTTTCAAACAGAAAACATACTTAAAGCGGCAAAATGCTGTTTTAACTGGATATTGATATTGATGCAAAAGTTTGCAAATGGCAATTGCAGTATGTTCAGATATCTCATCATAAGAGAATAGAAAGTGGGTAGGCATTGCATGTATGATCACATTTAAAAATTTCAAAGTATATTATTCAACAAACGTACAAGACTTTGTAGAATAGTATATGGAAGTGAACGCTTTTGCGGTGTTGTAGTTTATACTGATCAAAAGTAAAATTAATTAATACTTGAATATCACAAAGGTGCTTTTTCAAAAGGCAACTGGACTTTCTCTGTTTTATCTTGGGGACATTTCACTTCTTATCTAAGAAGCTTCTTCGATTCTTCATTGAAGCTTCATTTCAGAACTGAAGAAGCTTCTTGGATGAGAAGCGAAACATCTTCAAGGAAAAACAAAGGAAGTCCAGTTGCCTTTTGAAAAAGCACTTTTGGGACAACCATGATTTGGATGACTGAGAATCTTCATAGACGTAAGAGTTGCCGGGGCGAGTGGGGCAGGAAATGGGCTCCAGGAGGAGGAGGGGACCCAGTCTCCCCCATTGTGAAGCACGCAAGAGCAGCAGGTAGGCCATGGAGGGGATATTGGGTCTTCCCCCTGCCCCATGCCAAAAGGAAAGCCAGCCGGGCTTCTTTTCAATCCCACTTCCGGACACAGGAGCGTGCGCTTGGAAATGCATGTTGGGGTGACCCTCTGGCACTCGGCCTGCAACTCTCCACCATCCTCCAGGCCCAGCTCGCTAAGGAGAGGGGAAGCAGCCCTGATACCTCTTCTGTCCCCCGTCCCCCCCCCAGCCCGAGCCATCGCTGCCTGTCTTCCTCAAAGGCACAGCACATTTCAAAGGTGGCCACTTGCGTTGGAAGTGCCAAATAGAAGGACAGCTGTGAGAGCTGGGCCAGGCCTCTCCACCGTCCGACTTGCCAATGGGGGCACTTCTGCTAGGCGATCCCCCCTCCCCACTGGGCTTTTGTGCTCAGTGCTTGGCAGGGGAGGGGAGTGCTTCCCCACGCTGCCCCTTTCTTTCTCTTAGCCCCGCTGATGAGGGAGGAGGAAGCCCAGGCCTGGGGGATGACCCCCACCCCGCAAGATCTGCCCCTGCCGTTCTCTCCCAGCCCTCTTTGCTGGCTGCAACAGTAAACGTACCAGGCGGAATCCTGTTGCTGAACAAAGGCAAGTACAGGGGCACTTCCACAGGTGAAATCCAACTGGTTCTCACTGGTTCTCCTGAACCGTTAGTAAATTGCTTAGGAGCTCGGAGAACCAGTTAAAAATAAAGTGCAAGAGAGGTTTTTTTTCCTCTCTCTCTCTCTCTCTCTCCCTTCAGTTAATAGCTCCACTTAACAGTTGCAACTGGAATGCAGCTATACACGCTGAATCAAGTCAATAAACAACAGAAATTGACAGGATTAGGGCAGGAAAACCCATCAATCACTCATTTAGGATGGGATTAACCTCTTCCCTGCAGGAAGAAGGACAAGATTACAAACATTTTCATTATAAAGAGTATTAAGTAACACTTCTGTGATCAGTTTAAACTCCCTGGAGTTTCCCAACACCTTTTATAGCTGCTGCAGTGTTGGCTACTTCTCGTTTCTTCCTGCGGGGAAAGATACAGGAGGGGACAGTGATGCAGCTTGATCATGCAGGCTGTGAATTTAATGCATGTGTGGTCCAGCCAGCTGTATTGCTTCTGCTGTGAAGCACCCAATTTAGAACATAGAGAACATAGAATAATAGAGCTGGAAGAGTTAATGGCTTTTGGCAGCATGCCCAGGCTTTCAATTAGCCTGAGTTAATTGACTAAGCTGCTCTTAGTTTCCCTCTAAGCTGCTGCATTTGCTTTGGGGTTGACTTTTTTTAAAAGGGGGAATAGCTGTTTTAAGTTTTCTGCATTGTTTTAGTGGTTCCTGGCACTGTCCTTTTGGGGTGTACTTCCCTCACTCTTTTTGAAAGCCTCTAGTGATGGAGCACCCATAACTTCTGAAGGCAAGCTATTCCATTGGTTGATTGGTCTCACCCTTAGGAAATTTCTCCTTAGTCCTAGGTTGCTTCTCTCTTTGGTTTAGTTTCTATCCATTGTTTCTTGTTGTGCCTTTTGGTGCTTTGGAAAATAGATTGACTCCCTCATTTTTGTAGGAGCCCCTCAAATTTCCTGACAGAACAATTAATCAGTGGAACAACTTGCCTCCAGAAGTTGTAAATGCTCCAACACTGGAAGTTTTAAAGAAGACATTGGATAATCATTTGTCTGAAGTGGTGTAGGGTTTCCTGCCTAAGCAGGGGGTTGGAAGATCTCCTTTCCAACTCTGTTACTCTATATTCTATTCTAAATATTGGAACAGTGCTATTTTATTGTGCTATTTTATTGTGAGTTGGACTAAGGAGAAATTTCCTAAGGGTGAGACCAATCAAGTTGGCCACGCCCACCCAGTCACATGATCTATTTCCCACAGAAAACACCAGGAGCCACAAAACCTGGGTTTTTTTTCATATGACTGGGTGGGAGTAACATTGAGTTGGCCATGCCCTCCCACCCAGTCACATGACCACAAAGCCACACCCACCCAGTCACATGACCACCAAGCCACGGCCACCAAGCCACGCCCACAGAACTGGTAGGGAAAAATTTTGGATTTCTCCACTTTGCTCCCACATTAAGGCGACAGGGTGACAGCTCTTTCATCCCTCTGCCGCTACTACAGGGCCACAGGGAGCCACAGCAGAGGGGTGAAAGAGCTGCAGGTTGCCGACACCTGATCTATAATAACTGAAGGTGTGTCAGATGGTTTCAGAATGCATTTCCCAGTCTTTTCAGAATAACCCTGCTAGCATGGATGGAAAAATGGTGTGCAATCACTTCAAATCATCCATTTCAAGACATTAATAAAAAAAAGAAGGTGCAATTGGACCTTTTCAGGTCATCTCAGTAATCAGGACTGAGTCTGCTGCTAGAAACTCAAACATTTTGTTAACACCATAAACCTAGGTAACTTTCTGTCCTATCCAGATTTATAAAATCATCTGTGTTTCAGTTCGGTACAATAGATGTTGGAACGAGGCAGACAGCAAATAAAACTGTTATTATTTGCTTTCTCCCTAGGGTTTATTGTAAAGAAGCCACCCAAAGATTTATTCATTCTGTTTATAACAGTATGGCCTGTAACAATAAAGTATAGATACATCTTCTTTTATTTTGTCCTTATTGGAACCTTACAAGATCATGCCATCAAAATTTGTCGGGAAACTATTTAAAAAGTGCAGTGATTTTTTGAAGACTTTTGTCAAAAAATGAAACAAAATAAGTATTAAGATTAGGACAGAAATACACTGAAACTCCTAATCCTGCACACTGGTTTATTTTTTAAACAAAGGGCATTCACTGGCATGAAAGGTATCCATCATGGCACTAAACTATATAAAAAATAGCAGTGAGTTGGTAAGAGTTTAAGCATCTTTATGGTGATTTGATGAGCACATTTTATTTCCTTATAGTCAGTGGTGGGTTCCAACCGGAGTTACCACAGGTTCTCTTTGCGCACGCACTTTGCACGTGATCACTGCGCGTGTGCTCGCTTTGCTCACATGCATGCCGAACTTGCACTCTATGCAAGCACATTAGATCTCTGCCCAGCTGAGGCGCAGCAATCCACTCTGCCACACCTATCAGCTGGGATAAAAAACGACAAATAAAGGTAGGTATACATGGGGGCGGGCAGGAAGGCCCAGCTCACAGTCATAGAGAACTGATTTGCTGATGTCACATTGTTACCACTACTGGATTGCCCGAACCGGGCCAAACCGGGAACAACTCACCACTGCTTAGAGTATGGATAATATTACTAATTAAAATACCATTTGTTGGCATATCTGTTACGATATATAAGAATGAACTATAAACAATTTTTCGAACCATCTGAGGCTATGTAAATGGTACATAGAATCTACCTTTTCTTATGCTGTCAAAAAAAAAAAAGATATAGATATTACAGATCTTTTTCATGTACAAGATTTTTCATGACTTCTCATGTTTTTCATCACTACTCCTCCGCTCTTAGAGAAGAATGGAAATGTCTTTATTTTTATACAGTGTATAACCTGTGTGTGATATCTTCAGCCATACTGACTGCCAAGAGATATAACGATACAGCATTCCTGCTAACTTGGAATCAACTGAGGTGAATCAGTATCTAGAGTAAAAGTATTAGAGTAATTTTAATCTACTTAATTATTATAATTTTAGCTAAATAAAATAATGTATAATTAAAGACCTAATATAACTATCATTATGTATGATCAACTTACCCAAAAAGATCGATACTATTTTTCTTTGAGTGGGGGGGCTGTGGCAGATGGAAAGAAAATAGAAGATATAAACAACATATTATTGCATTCTGACAATGAATCAAATTCAGGGGTGGGATTCAGCTGGTTCATACTGGTTCGGGAGAACCGGTAGTTGTGACCTGTGGGTGAATCCGCCCATCCACCCTGGTGCTATGCTGTCCTATTTAGGTACATTTTTAAAGCCATGCGCATGAGTGCAAGCGCAGCATGGACAAAGCACATGCGCAGAAGGCCACACACACTCACATTTTTGGTGCTGGGGTGAACCAGTTGTTAAATTATGTGAAGCCCACTTCTGATCAAATTACTTGCACTACCATTAGTCTCCCAAAAAGATAAATGTTTCCTATTTCAATTTTATCACTATTTTTAATTGACAAGAAAATGTCTCCAAGTAGTTTACAAATCCATTTAAACAAAAAAAAAAAAAAGGAAAAGAAAAAGAAAAAAGAAAGAAATCAGTGGCCACAGGCTCAGGATCTATCAATAAAACACAAGAGGAATAAAGATGACAAGGAAAGAAGAAAAAAAAACAAATCAACAAGGCATTGCATTCATTATGGAACTAATTTCTAAAATTAAATCAACTGGGCTGGGGGGGGAACTGAGTTTAAGGACCATAGAAGAGGATCGGCTCAGCATTATCTTCATGGGATGAAATAAAATCTCCTCGCTTTCAGATTGGAGCTTCCACAAAACAGCTATAGATTTTGAAGTTCAAACTTTGGAACTTTTGTATGGAGTATTGAAATTTTGCCGGTGAGTTACAACCCTACTGTGCCCAGTTTCATTCAAATCATACCTGTTTTCCCCATCCTCTAAGAAAGCTTAAAAGGGCTTTCAGTAAAGCATGGCTGACCAGCTTTCAATATATCTTTTATAACCAGTAGTGTAGTGGGTCTTAATCTGAGTTAATTATCTGTTTTCTTGGTTTGGGGATTACATATATTTATATAGTTAAGTTTTTAGATTCTGTAAAAACTGATCTTTAGAATGACTAGAGTAGAACAGAACAGAACAGAACAGAACAAAATAGAACAGTAACAGAGTTGGAAGGGACCTTGAAGGTCTTCTAGTCCAACCACCTGCTCAGGCAGGGAACCCTGTACCATTTCAGATAAATTGTTGTGCAATCTCTTCTTAAAAACTTCCAGTGTTGGTGCATCCACAACTTCTGAAGGCAAGTGGTTCTATCGGCTTCATCAATACTAGCACAATTTTCTTCTTCTATAAAGGTATTTATCAATCCAAGTCATGTCATGTCATGTCATTTCCTTTCCTTTTCTTTGTTAGGCAGATTCTTCAGGGAACTTTAATCATAGTGGCCTGGGAATAAACCTAAAACAATGTATTGAAAAGATGTTAATCAATGCTGTCTTATTGTTCATCAAGATGACTGTTACTGTGATAGCTTTTTGTTTCTTCATAGGTATAAATGTAACATCTTTCAACATAGGAAAAAACCCTGATTGCAAAAATATCGCACATTTATACCTATGAATCAAAAGAAATAAATATTTGACCTCTACAGGGAGGAGTCACAAAATATGGGTGTGTCTGGCTGAAGAGGCCTAAAAAGGCCGAAATAGTGCTATCCCAGTCTCCCATAAGTCACAGAAGAAACAACATAAAATTTCTGACAGGTCTGAAAGTGATGAATAGAGATTTCATCCCACCATGGCCATTTTAACATCTTTCAACATAGGAAAAAACCCTGATTGCAAAAATATCGCACATTTATACCTATGAATCAAAAGAAATAAATATTTGACCTCTACAGGGAGGAGTCACAAAATATGGGTGTGTCTGGCTGAAGAGGCCTAAAAAGGCCGAAATAGTGCTATCCCAGTCTCCCATAAGTCACAGAAGAAACAACATAAAATTTCTGACAGGTCTGAAAGTGATGAATAGAGATTTCATCCCACCATGGCCATTTTAACATCTTTCAACATAGGAAAAAACCCTGATTGCAAAAATATCGCATATATATATATATATATAGTTTTCTGAGGTTTTCACCCGCATAAAATTGGAAGTGTCTTGGCGATGTTTCGACAAAGTCTCATTTGTCATCTTCAGGCTGGTGTTTTCGGCTTTGTGCTTCTAGGAGCAACGTGTGATCGCAGCTGTTTCTTCCTTTTGACTGCCAGTGGGGGTGTGAACTGATTGGGTGGGAGCTTGGCTGTGTTCTGATTGGGTGGAGGTGTGTTCTGATTGGTTGGGGGCTTGGCTGTGCTCTGATTGGATGGGGGGGTGTTCTGTTTAGGTAGGGGCTGGTTGTGCTCAGGTTAGTCTGAGTTGCAGGGGGATTTGAGCTGGTGAACTGTGTTGCTGTTGTTTCCTCTATTTGGAACAGAAATTAGGAATATAAATTAATTATTTCAGGCTATTCCATAAATCCATTACAAGAATCTGCTATGAAGACCAAATTAACCTGAGATTTTACATTGTTAAATTTCTTTTCTCAAACATACAAACTAAATTCCAGAGAGTACTCCTAATTGAAATGCAGCTGAACCCATATGAAGTGTACAAGGATAACAGAAAACAAAGCAATTCCACATCGTCAAGTCTTAAATTCCATATTAATGGAATGTCAAATTAGAAAATGTATTCTAGTAACGTTGTTCACTGAAACTCCTTGGGTATCTCTTTGACGTGAAGGCATTGAACGGGTGTATATTAAAGTGTATTGACTTGCTTAAGCATTGGTTATTTCACTCTGGGAAACAATCAGCATGAAATATATTCAGGCACCAGATATAATAGCTTAAATAGAAAAAGATTTATCATGGAGAGTCAAGCACTCATTAATAAAGTCTGCATAAATGATGGCAACCCCAAAAATTTCCGAAACAAGAAATTTGTTCTCAGTGTGAACTATTCTAAAATTCAGCCCTGAAAAGCTTCCTTCACAAATGCAGCCCATAATAAATATTTGTTTCTAAAAGATCAGCTCTAATAAAAGCAATTCTGATAAGCTACGGGAAAGGCCCCAGTGAGAAATCTGCCTGGTTGGTTAATTCTCATCAGTTTTAATATTTAATTTGCAGCACAGAACATTTCTTTTTAATTTGCAAAGCATCCTCCCAAATTTCACTTTATTTTAAAATTTCTACAGAAATCATTGATTTCTTTTCTATTTCAGCAAGCTGGCCTGGCCTAACTCCCATCTTTTAAATTTTTAAATTTTTTAATTCGTGATTTTACAAATTGGGTGTTTTAATCTGTGTTTCGGCCGAAATATTTAATAATTTTAAGGGATTTTTTAATATTTGTATTATCTGTATTTTATCTTGGCTGTTCACCGCCCTGAGTCCTTCGGGAGTAGGGCGGTATAGAAATTTGATTAATAAATTAATTAATTAATTAATTAAAATAATAATTTGCTTCCTGCTTTTCTATTTTACTTCTTGAAAGTATAACCAACCTTTGCTTACTGGAATTTTAATGGGCTGGCACATTATTTCTGAAAAATAAATTCAGATGGGTATGGATATTTGACTGAACTACCACAATAAATCCATCCCCTTGGTCACCTCTGCAACTGATCAAATATTAGTTGAAAAAAAAAGGAAATTAAGTACATCTCAGAAATAGAAAATATGTCACATATGTAATCTAAACAGAAACGGATGTTGCTGTTTTTTTGACATAAATTCTTAATATTTAATTCATGGATTATTTGTTCTATATGGATAGATTTCTTATTGATTAGCTAAGACTGAAACTTTTCATTTTAACTTACATTTCATACTGATTACTGTGATCGATACTCATACATTAATTTGATCTAGTTTTAAAATGATTCAATATATTAAATTTATTATTTATTTATTTATTTATTATCCGAATTTCTATACCGCCCTTCTCCTTTCAGACTCAGGGCGGTGAACAGCCAAAATAAAAACATTTATACATAAAGTACGATTAAAAATAGATTTAAAATAATTAAATTTGGCCCATAATTTAAAATTTATCAATTTAAAATCCATATCAAAATTTAAAACCAACCATAAAATCATAAAATCAAGAGAGACCGGCTAACTGAAAGAGATAAGTTTTTAGGGCCCGACGAAAAGTCCGGAGGTCGGAGATCACTCGTATCTCTGGGGGTAGATTGTTCCAAAGGGTAGGTGCCACCACAGAGAAGGCTCTCCTCCTGGGGGTTTCCAGCCGGCATTGTCTGACCGACGGCACCCTGAGGAGGCCCTCTCTGTGGGAGCGAACTGGCCGGTGGGAGGCTATTGGTGGCAGAAGGCGGTCCCGTAAGTACCCTGGCCCTAAGCCATGGAGCGCTTTAAAGGTGATCACCAACACCTTGAAGCGCACCCGGAAGTCCACCGGAAGCCAATGCAGCTCGCGCAGGAGAGGAGTCACATGGGAGTGCCCCGTCACTCCCATAATCCCCCACACGGCCACATTCTGCACCAGTTGGAGCCTCCGGGTGTACCCCAAGGGGAGCCCCATATAGAGAGTGTTACAAAATTTAATGGTGTTATTAATATTCTTCTGAGAATTTGTATCCAACTTGCTTAATGCTTTAAAATCTCTGGTTTATTTGTGTATTTTTTTCTTGCTCTTGTTTGTTCATTTTTTAAATATTTGAGCAAAATTAAATACATATGTTGAAATGACTTTAATTCTCATGTTCTCATCTTATTATATGCTAATCTATAATGAAATAAAGAGTGGGCTGATTGACTGCAACATAAATTATTTTTAAAAAGAGATCTTATCTGTAATATACTCCACAGGCTATTTGAGCACATCAGCATACATATAACTGTTTTCAGTACTGGCTGGCTAGTATTATACCATTACTGCTCTAGGCAATTCTACTGTCACTTCATTACAGAAAGCAAGTCAGTAAATCAAGAAGAATTCCTGGACTGGGGACCAAAGACAGGTCACTAGGGAACAATCTCCTTGAAAGTCATCTTCACCTTGTCATCTTCATGTTCCAGAGATTGACAAAAACAGAACTGCCTGCAAGATCTCTCATGATTAATTACAAGTGCCATGGCCACAAGGCTACGCCACTAAACCATGTCTTTATCCAGAATTAAACCCTTGATGACATCAGTTTTATTGTCAAGATCAGAAAGGTAAGGCAGTAATAGAAATAAGACAAAGCTAACGGGATCATTATAAAGTCTTTCTGGCTCTGATAGACTTGAAGTTAAGGCACTCTGTTCCCTTAGTTCTTGATTAAGATAGCAAACAATTACTTGGGACTACTGACCTGATTCTTACTGCTATTCTTCCTGAATATAACCAAGGTCAGATGGTGTTCTCAATAGAATTGACATCTTGAGCAACAAATGTATTTCCACTTAATGTATCTGAAATATGTGTTCACTATAAGCATCCTGTTGGTAGCTGAGCTGTTCACAGAGTGACTAAAGCCCAATCTGAATCTTTCTGCCATTTGCTGGAATATAATGAGACTGGAATATAATAATGCAATCATTGTACCGTTTCTTCCCCTATTCATCTGGCCAAGTTTACCCAATTATGTGGTTGTTCTTCTCTTATAGAGTGTCATTTTGCAATTGCTCAACCAAATTTCATCTGATGGTGATGTTCCTAAAAAATAGGCCCCTGTCAGAGGCACTGAAGGCTGAGCCATTAACTATATCAGAGATATATAACCTAGGGCCTCAAATACTCTCTGAAGCTTCCAAGTTGTAATGTTTAAGAGAAAATGTAACTCAAAAAAATGGTTAAATACATGGGGAGTAATGGTTTTAATGCTCCCCTGGACTTCCTGCATAAAATATGTATTTCAACGGGGTCTATACTTTGCAGATTTGTGGAATGGATTTAGTGCATTTGTGAAGAATCATTTCAGTTCCAAGTATAATTCTCAATGTTCCTCACCTTTGGCCATATTGGTTGGAAAGCTGCAATTTGTAATCCATTAGTGATCAAATACAATTCTCTATTTCAAAGGACACTTTCAAACCATAATCTGGAAAAAGAAACTCCAACACACAAGAATAAAGATTTATATCTACAGAAAATGCCAAACTTCAGGATGACATTTTCATTTTATATTTAAGAAAATATGTTTGTATGAAAGATAAAAATAATTACATAGCCAGAGAGAGCTAGACAAACAAACAAACAGAAAGAGGGGGGAAATCTGTAGAAATCTAGAGAACTGGGAGAACATAGATCTGCTGTTTAAAATAAATTGTTTAATCCTTCCCTCCTACATTAATATATAAATTGACATATAATTACTCTTTGGACAGAAAACTATCATCACATTTCTGTGTTCAGAAATATAAAGAAAAAGTTACATATATATGTATATTTAAAAAAAAAACTGTATATCAAATATATGCAAGGAAATTGCATGTGGAAATAAAGTATGATTGTTTGTATGATGTTTTTAAAATTACCCACTACTGGACCCCCAAAAAGAACTACTATTGTCCAGTGGGGGCAGTATAAAAATAGTCCTTTCCAGCTTTCATGCCCATGTGGAGATGGCTCTGTGGAATCCAGAGCCATAGACTTCTTTGATGTTCTCTCTATAGGGAATCTTGGAAGATATACATTTATTCAATTTTAAAGAACTAACATGACACAATGTCTATCTGTCACTGCTTCTGTTTGACCTGCTCTCTGACCTAACTTTCCAGGTTGCCTGATTTTGTACTACCATTTGTTATACCCATTCCTACCTACTGTTGAAGTTTAGCACAGATTTTGTTGATTGTCATTGCTATCTGTGTGACAGCTACCATAATAATTGCATCAATTTAATTATATTGCATTTATGTTTTTTTTTACAGTTTTGTTAATAATTACAAGTTCATGAATTTTAATGTGATGTGGGGCACAAATATCTAAAAAAGTTTTTAATAACTTGTCTCATTTTATTGGATCTTGATGCAAAGGACTTCTCATGCAGTGGATTGAATTCCCAATGGCATCATGGCATCATCATGTAACTGAGGTAATTTTCATAAACATACATTTCTTGCATAGTGATGTGTAACACATCACTTTTGGAGCTTTACACTCCAATTCAATGGGTAGTTCTCAGTGATGGAAGCCCTTCCTCCTGGTGAAAATAAGGTTACACTGCATAATTGATCTTCACAGAAAGTAAGCACCCATTTGGCACAAAAACTTCTTCTTATGATGGTTTTATTTTTGTAATTAATTAGGACTGTTAATACACTTATGAAACCCTTTCTACATTTACAGAACACACAAGCATTATCAAAAATGGTGTTCAGAGCAAGGTTGTGCACTGTGGGCCTGCTACACTCTGTAGGAGATTACTAATTCCAAAGATGCTGTATAGAAAATCTGCATGGTTAAAATCCGTTCCACAATTCAATCAGATTTCCATACACAAAACAAAGTTTATAATATAGGAGATATATCACCTTATCCTTTGTTAATTTATTACATATTCTAAAATTCATATAAATTAACCCAAACAAGAAGACTAACCCTAACAACCCTATATTTTATTATGGAAATGCAGTCTATATGTGGCTCATTAACATGACCAATAAATAAAGACATACTTTGTATAAAGCCAAAAAGAAAGCTTGCAACCCCAATCCTCTTTAGGGTTTTCTTTATTTTTGGAGCTGTATCTGTCAATAAAATGTATTTGTGCTTCAGTATAATTTTGTCTTGATCTCTGATCCAAAATTCTCCTACAGTACTTATCACACTGTTAAACCAATACTCTGGTATTCTGGGCTAGAGACAAACATTATTGTGAGTTGTGGCTGGTATGACTATCTTGGTCCTGCACTGTTAATTTGTGGAGGTGAGAGAAAACATCCGCAGAGAATTTGAAGTTTAAATCCATTCAGGGAAGTGCCTGAAGCCAAAATAGTTCTCTTCCACCAGCTTGCCATCCCCATTTTAGCTTAACTGGTAACCAAACAGCTGTTGCCTCAGGGACACTAAGCTTGCAGGATGGGCTGCTTCATTGTTTAAGATGTTTAATAAATCTCAGAGAGGAACAATATAGTGTACCTTTGTAATCATATAAATTAATCACATCAAGGTAGTTCATGAGTTGAGCAGAGGAGAATTAAATTATCTCTCAACAAAATCAGCTTTATTCCATCCATTTTATGAGGGAATCTTGCTAAATGTGGAATTTTCTATCCAAACCCATAAAATGAAAGCAGCAAGGAGCACTCTGATAGCAGGCACTTCAAAGCAACTCTAAAATAGCTTGTGCTTTGGATATGTCATGGCCACAGCTGAATCAGTCAGGAGAAGAGAAAGCTCTAATATTGCAATCTTTGGCCATTCAATTTTTTCCATAAAGTAGGCAGGACACCATACGTTGGCGTGCCATTTCCAGCTGATGAAATTATTAGTTATATAATATTTCCTGATTAGGTTTTAAAAATGTAATAGATCTTTAAGTTCTTAAAGGAAGAAACTATGTGATAGCAGTGCTAATCTGTCTCTAATTCTTACAGAACAACAAGGTGGCTGCTAATGGTTTGCTAATAGTATATGAAACAGTTTCCCTCAAATAGGAAATCATAAACGCTTTGGTTCTTTTATAGGCATTTATAACCATAGAGGATAAGTTGTAGAAAGCATATTATATACATATACATATACATAATATCTATCTATCTATCTATCTATCTATCTATCTATCTATCTATCTATCTATCTATCTATCATCTATCTATATATCTCATGAAAGAAAAACATATATATGATATTTTATAGATATAGATATAGAGAAATAGATGGATGGATGATCGATAGATAGATAGATAGATAGATAGATAGATAGATAGATAGATAGATAGATAGATAGATAGAGGAAAGCATGTATCAAAGATGCAGAATTGCCTCAAAAGCAATAACTACAGTGCCCATTAATTATAGAAGAGGCAATATAATTCAAAGGAATACCTACCCATACCAAGATTCACACACACACAAAATACAGCCAAAGCAAATAGAAGAAGGTATCAGCTGTAAAAAAGCTGTGATAATATTGCCCATAAAACTCAGGCACCAAAGTTGGCTTGGAAAAGACATATAGTCCTTGAATTTGAGGAACACCCAATATCTTTGCAAAGTGGCTGTTTTATTCCCCCCCCCAATACAAATCTCAAATATTTTAGGCAATGTGAAAGGCATTTTATTAAGGTGAAGCTAACTCTTTATAACAATATGTACATTGAAGATATATGATACATCAGAAAACAACAAATCAAACAATAAAAGGTATCTATTAGATATGAGAAAAGACAGACCTCTTAAAAAATGTGTTTCTTCTTTCCCACCAGGTTTTTTTTTTAACACTTGCAACATTCAAGGACTGCATAATGCTGCACTAATGTCTGATTGGTGATCCCTGAAAGGCTAGTTTTTGCACATCAAAAGAAATGACTTTGGCTCAAAGGATAAACATGGTTTCCTAAAACTTCAAAATGAGGCATGGATGCCATGCTGAAATGCTAACATCAGCTTTATTAACATGCTAATAATAAAGCTACATTTCAACATAACAATAGCTGAACAAAACCTTCGTTTTTCCAGTCTTGATTAGTCAGATCAAGATTCTAATCATATCTTACAATCAGGACAGAAAATTGCCCTCACGTTTAGCGGATGTCTGAAATTATTATTCATAGAACGCTCTGATATTCCAACAATCATACAATTTCAAAGAAATCCATGCTTGAGCTACCACTGTTATTTCAGCTTGCCATAATTTTCAGGTTCTCAAGTGTAGTTTAAAATTGTGAAATGTAAATAATCATTTGTCTGAATATTTAACCAATGAATATTTAGTAATGAGTTTTTCAAAGTTCATTAAATTTTCCTGGCTATCACTGCACAGAAGGAAAAGCATAAAAGAAGGAAGTTATCCATGCAAAACCCCCTAGTGATTCCTGTCTTTTGTTCAGTGCCTTCACCAGTGCTGAACTACTTATTTGTTCACACTAAAATAGGAATAGTATGATACATTACAACATCATCTCTACCTGTCAATGTAAACTGATTTGAACATTGTATGTCTTGCCATTCTTACTAGGAGCTCTGGGAATTATAATTTTCCAACTGCTGACCTTAGCAGAAGTCTGTCCCTTATAGTTTTGCTCCAGATACATTGCAATAATTTCAAGGAAGATTTCAAAGGACAAGGAAATTCTGTTTCAAGCTGCTCTTTGTCCTATATATGTGAAGCTTGACACTAAACCAGTTTAAGAAAATCCTGTTCAAATTGAGACACATCAGCACCAGTGTGAAGTCATTCAGTCTGGTCTGCAAGCTACCACCCGTCTTTCTTTCCTTCCTTCCTTCCTTCCTTCCTTCCTTCCTTCCTTCCTTCCTTCCTTCCTTCCTTCCTTCCTTCCTTCCTTCTTCTCTCTCTCTCTCTCTCTCTCTCTCTCTCTCTCTTTCTTTCTCTTCCCTCCCTTCCCCTCCCCTCCCCTCCCCTTCTCTTCTCTTTTCCAACCATCTCACATTTGCGACTCTGGGTGGTTCAGATAATTTCCCTACATAATTTCTTCTTCCCACCTTTCAGTTCCAGGAAATCCATAGCCAAATCTCTTTCCCTTCAGTGGAAGACTCTTCTGAGGCATATTTTGCATATATGTGTGTGTTATGTAAACACATACACAATTAAGGTACATTTATTTTGACAAAATGCAGATACAGGCACAGAAAACCCTTCTTTCCATCATACGCTAACTGGCTTCGTACTTCTCTGTACCAAGACTTAGCAATACTGACTAAGGTCTTTGCTTAGTATGAGAAGATTGCTGGTTTGAAATCCAATAGAAATGTGTGCATATGTGTCTTATGACATTTCTGAATAGATAGTTCCCCCCTTTGCTTCCTTTCAGTCCAGCGTTTTAACATTTTTCCCAGTCACTTGGGAAAAATAGAAAGGTTTATCCCCAGCCAAGGCTGGCTCTAAACAGAGTACTGACTAGATACTCACCTAGGAGCACCAAATTTTAGGGGCCAACAAACTTAAAAGACTTCCAAAACACACAGAAACAACAACAAAAAAGTGACAGCGTACTTCATGAGCCAACACACCTGTTTCAGAGTTAAATATAACTTTGCAGAATTGTTGCTAATGTAATTAAAATTATTTACCGTGTAAAGAGGATGAAAATGTCAGAGAAAAAGAAAAAAATGTGCAGGGTTGAAAATCCTAAGTAGAAAGCTTAAATACTTGAAGGGGAAAAAAAAGAGACAAGATGGTGCTGTTTTGAATTTCCTAACAAAATTGGAAGATTGGGCAAATCATGGATGACCTGGCCTAGGCCTTCAAAATGGCTGCCCTCAGCTCCCAAATAATCTGAACCAATTTAAGCATTTAAGGTGACATACTTAATGATCCCACCTCCTATTTTTCCCCACAACAACAGACCCACAGACTGGACAGAGTGAGAAACTGCTTTATACATCCAGGGATGTTTTGTGGCTGAGGGTAGACTAGAACCTGTTTCTAATCCATTACCCTTAACCACAACACTATTTTGCCTCTCAGTAATTAAGTGCCGGGATATGTCCTGTGTTTAAAGACTAAATCCTGTATCATCTGTAGTATTGCAGACTCCAGCTTTTTTCAGACGTTAAGTCCTCATTCCACTCATCATAATTTCCAATATTAATTAAAAAAAAATCTGTGACTTGAGTGAACATGATGAAGTAATTTGTGTGATCTGTCACCTTATATATAGGGTTTTAGAAAGAAAAGAAAAAAGAAGGAAGGAAGGAAGGAAGGAAGGAAGGAAGGAAGGAAGGAAGGAAGGAAGGAAGGAAGGAAACCACACCAGAAGGCAATATCAGAATACTTTTACATTCAGATAGCCACCTGCATAAAATGGAAATACAATAATTTTTTTAAAAAACCTATCAATTTGTGGGCCAATGTTCTATAAGATCAAGGAGAATGTACATTTCCCAAGTAGAAATTGGTAAATGTTGCTTAAATAGCATTTATGGATGGCAGAACTATGGGGGAAAAGTTGTATGATGTAGCAAAGGAAGTTTTTGTTTTGGTGAAACTAAAAAAATAAAAATATATTATGTACATTTACTGTAGAAGTGTTGACCCAGCTCAAGACCAGGTTCATTTTACCCATCACTATATGAGCCAATAACCACAATGAGAGAGGAACATGGGATTCTACACTTTATTGCTGTTTAGAAGTAAAGATTCATGTTTGGGATTAAGCGTGCCTGATGACATACAATATGTTGTTTTTATACTATAAAACCACATACCGATATACACCTTAGTATTTCTTCAGAACAAACTGCCACCTAGACTAACCTTCCTATAATTGAAATGTTTGAGGAGAGCCTCTTTAGCTTCTTCTGGTAAGTGTCAAAGTTTGTGTTATTTAGATGTTCATTCTAACAATGATTATATCAAAGAAAAGCATAGGCAGATTAAGATGGACTAGCTCTGGTTGAAACTAAGTCATGGCTCACTTGCAAAGGCCACTGACCATTGCTAATAAATTAATAGGTCAGGCCCTCATAAGGAAGATTAAATTTGCACTCAGTCTGGATTATATCAATCTACATATAACTACATATAACTTTTTTTTCCTAGACCATTTCATTCAGAGTCGTCTGCTGCAGAGGAAGGAAAGAGGGAGAATGGTGTTATACTAGGAATTAGTTTCTTCTATTATTTTATTATCTGCTAATTGATCTAAGCTTCATCAAAATGCCTTTTGGTGTGGTAAAATATCTTCATTTTTAACATATACTAAAATAAAAAAGTACCTAAATATGGGATCAATAGGCTAAATTCATTCTAATACCACCAATATTGAGGGCAAATATTTCTTAGACTTTACACAATATCTGGAGTCATGTATTGAATTCCTTTATACTGGGTGGTATTGGAATGAATGTAGTTGAAACAGGGATAAAACAAATGTTTAGATCCTTTGTGGTGCCAAGTCCATCTGAAAGCTGAAGAGCACATATAATTAGGAAGGAAAGGTTTACAGTACTTCTTGAGTTTATAGAATAGCACTATAGCAATAGCACTTAGATTTATATACCACTTCAAAGCTCTTTACAGTAAGTGTATGCTCTCTAAGTGGCTTACAGAGTCAGCATATTGCACCCAACAATCTGAGTTCTCATTTTATCGACCTTGGAAGGATGGAAGGCTGAGTCAACCTTGAGCTGGTGAGAATTAAAATGCTGGCAGTCGGCAGTCAGCAGGATTAGCCTGCAATACTGCATTCTAACCACTGCCCCAACACAGCTCTGAATAGAATAGAATTTTTTATTGTCCAAGTGTGATTGGACACACAAGGAATTTGTCTCTGGTGCATATGCTCTCAATGTACATACAAGCAACAAGTGATAAATCATGATAATAATAAAAAAATACAATCACTATAACAAACAACAAAGTGATAGTCATAAAAGACTAAAGAAACAGGGAGTAGGAAAGATGAGAAGTATAATAGTAATACAACCCTTCTACATGGTTAGATATCCTAAGGCATAAGAAAGTGTTGTGGGAATTAGCTGTTTAGCTGAGCTAAGCTAAGATCCAGTATTGGGATAAAACTCAAATATTATAATTCCAAATCTTTGGTCAAGACAGAAGTGCCTCTTCCGTGCCAAGGTGCTAAGATGGCAAAAGGTATTTGACGTAGGCACAGAATTGTAAAAGGGCAAACTGACCCTAAACAGATACATCCTGTTGTTTACTGTTTATTGCACCCCAAATGTCATGTATATTCCTAGATAAGAAGTGCGGCATCCTTTACTGCTCTTGAGGCATCTTCATGCCTCTTATCTCCCTTTTATTATGTCTTAAGCTCCGGAGCTGAGAACCTGAGCCCGTGAGAACAGAATTGTTATTTCCTTTCCTTCAGATAGATGAAAGGGCAGCTTCTACGTGTGAAATATATCACCCTCTGTAATAACTCTGCCTTTAAACTGTATAAATACATGGCCAAAAGAAGCCATCAATGTTCAGACTTTTTGCTTGTCTTTGGACTGTTTGAACCGTACACAATAAACTCTTTCCTGCATTGAAGAGCTTGGCCTGGTTCCGTTTCTTTTCCTGCAACATAGCAGAGTGGTTGAAATGATGGATGGTGATAAAAATTACAATTAGAATTGCAAGTAAGATTTACTTCTGTGATAACTTTCCAGAAATATATTACAATAGGATTAAAACTTCATAGTGTGCATAACTGCACAGCTTTTGCATCATTCAGAGAGAGAGATTCATTATAAAACTTTGTTTCCCCAAACTAGCAGACGAGAAAATTATAAAGAGTTTTCTCCCACTTTCACAATAAAAAATAAAACTTAATCAGGTTATACATCTAATACTGGAGTCACTCAGAATCCCCTAGGTACCATTTTGATCCTTTCCTCAGAACTGATTTATTTTTAAGGTGGCCAACCAATTTATGTCACTCATATTGAATATCATAAAAAAAAACTGTACTTTTTCTCCATCCATTTATACTTGCCTGCACAGCCAGTTTATAGAAGCCTTCCCTGTCTTTATAGCCATCATAGAAGATAGAAAGAAAGCTAATAATTCAATAATGGTGTTTTAAGAACTCCATTTATAATTTCAAGAGCTCTCACAAAAAAATTGGCAAGGGATGTTTGCTTATTATCCATCATTCATGGTCTTTCAAGGATGAAGGAAGGATATTTGGCACTCAGAGCATCAACTGGGACAATTACTTCCCAGGTTGCATAGATTGGCCTTCATTAATAAACCACACTGCACTTCTGTCAGAAATCATTGTAGTAAGCACACACAGGCATTGTCTGCTGTAATGGTGAACATTTTCTGATTCTCTCCTGATAGTTTGATAATCAAGTACAATAGCACCACCTACTTGTCAAAGAGCATGTCAGCATACCAAGCTTATTTTCCCATTAAGCCTGTTTTAACTCCAAAAGAAATGAATGAAAATTGTAGGTTATATTCATGTAACAATAAGGTGACCAGACGTCCCGCTTTTGGCGGGACAGTCCCGCTTTTGAGCAATTTGTCCCGCGTCCCGCGGCGTTTCAAAAAAGTCCCGATTTTTCTTGAGCCCCAGCTGATGGCTAGAAGAAAAAAAAACTGTTTAAACTCTTGCCCGGGGCTTCAAAGGGCCGCCCTACAGGCAATCAGTGTAAAGCAGTTTTTTTTCCCCTAGCTAAGCTTCAGAAACGAAACCGAAACCAGGGTCTTTGGTGCAGTGTGACAAAATGAGGCAGAGAGAGATTTATTTTTATTTTTATTTTTCCTCCCCAAAAAAGGTAGGTGAAAAACTGCAAACAATGGGAAATTTAGGAGGAGAGTTCAAGATTTTAAAACACAAAGGAAAAAAAGCTGTATTTAACTAGGGAATTGTAATAATTGAGATACTATTAATTGTATATTGTGTTGAAAGCAGAAATGGTTAAGTTGTGGTTCGGAGGAATATATGGGAGAAATTATTTGGTTTATTATTATTGGTAAATATAATTAATTGATTTGTAAGAAATTGGATTGGATGGAAATAATTGGAATATTCATGTTCATATTGATTAATATACAAAAAAGATAGTTTTATAACTAATTGATTTATATTAAAATGTTGAATTTGTATTAAACAACTGTATTACATAATTACATAATTAAACAATGTGAGGATGGATATAAAAATAGATGACAATGGGAAGGGGTATAATATAGAATAGAAGGGAAAAATTGAATTTGATTAAGATTAGAGATGAGGATGAAGGGTAATATTGGTTTTTTAAAAAAATAGATGAGGAATAAATATGGCAAAAAGGAAATATAGAAATTGTAAATTTAATTGAAATGACTAAACGCTGTTTAAATTTGTGAACCAGCCAAATATTCTGTTCAAAGAAAATACATTGTATGTTTGTATGTGTGTTTCTAATTATTGCTATTTATTCATATTTGTTCTCTTTTATTCTTTAAAGTTTAACAATTCATTCTTTATCTTAATATCTTTATATTTGCTTGGGGTTGGCTTTCTTCCCTTTCATCTTTTTTATTGTACAGCAATCTTTCTCCTCAAACCTACCACCTCTCTCTTTTCTTTCCTTCTTACTTTCTCTTCCCCCCACCCTCTTTTTCTCCTCCCTACTTCCTCTTTCTTTCTCCTTCTCCTCCTCTCTTCCTCCCTCTCTTACCCTCACTCCTACTCTAATTTCCATTCCTTCATCCCTCTCTATTGCTGTAATCCTTTAATGCATATGGACTACTCAGAGGGCTGAAAAAGTTATTTTTGACTGGTCCTCACACTTTTGACCAGTCCTCGAACTTATGACTGTCCTCACATTTTACATTTTTGCCCTATCTTGTCATCATGGTGAAGAGAAGCAGTTGTGAAATGAGTGACATGGTTGTTAAGAATGCTGCATGGGCATAAAAGTGAGGATGGTCATAAGTGTGAGGACCAGTCAAAAGTGCGAGGACCTATCAGAAATGACTTTTTTCAGCTCTCTGGTTAGTCCTTTTGTGCATATGGACTACTCAGAGGGCTGAAAAAGTTATTTTTGACTGGTCCTCACACTTTTGACCAGTCCTCAAACTTACGACTGTCCTCACATTTTACATTTTTGCCCTATCTTGTCACCATGTTGAAGAGAAGCAGTTGTGAAATGAGTGACATGGTTGTTAAGAATGCTGCACGGGCATAAATGTGAGGATGGTCATAAGTGTGAGGACCAGTCAAAAGTGTGAGGACCTGTCAGAAATGACTTTTCAGCCCTCTGAGTAGTCCCTATACACATAGCCATGGCCACCCGGTCACATGACCAGGTAGCCACGCCCACCCAGTCACATGGCCTCCAAGCCACGCCCACACAATAAGCCACGCCCACAATGGTGTCCTTCTTACCAATGTTAAAATCTGTTCACCTTACCCTATAGACATAGCCATGGCCACCCGGTCACATGACCAGCTAGCCACGCCCACCCAGTCACATGACCAGCTAGCCACGCCCACAAAATAAGCCACGCCCACAATGTCCCTCTTTACCAATGTTAAAATCTGGTCACCTTATGTAACATGCTAAGCTAAAGTGAAGCTTGCTTGTTTGTGGTCTAAAAGATTGAATAAAACTATATTTTACCGCATTATTATTATTATTATTATTATTATTATTATTATTATTATTATTATTATTATTATTATTATTATTATTATTAATTGAATTTGTATACCGCCCTACTCCCGAAGGACTCAGAGCGGTGAACAGCCAAAAGATAAAATACATATAATACAAATGTTAAAAAACCATTAAAATACAATTAAACAGACCCCGAAATCATGGACAGAAGCACTAATAACTCTTTTGCCAAAGGACGATAGTGACCTATCTCAGATTCAGAACTATAGGCCCATCTCGCTCCTTAACGCAGATTATAAATTATTCTCAGCAGTTTTAGCAGAGAGACTCAAAGGGTTTCTTAACCAATTTATACATGAAGACCAAAATGGCTTCTTACCAGGCAGACAGATTAGAGACAACGTAAGAATAGTTATGAATGTTTTGGAATACTACGAAACCCATATTGATAAACAACTGGCCCTGGTATTCATGGATGCACATAAGGCCTTTGATCATGTGAACTGGAGCTTTTTAATAGGTTTACTGCAACATATGCAATTTGGAGAAAGATTTATTCGGGCAATCCGTGCAATTTACTCGAAGCAGACTGCTAAAATTTCAATTAATGGTGATGTATCCAGTCAAATTGATATTGAGAAAGGAACTAGACAAGGGTGTCCGCTTTCCCCGTTGTTATTTATTCTGTCATTAGAACCCTTACTGAGGGAAATTAGACATAATACAGGGATAAAAGGTCTTTATATCCAAAATCAACAATATAAGGTGCAGGCTTACGCTGATGACTTAGTATTTATATTAGAAGATCCGTTGATATCGGGACCGTGTCTGACCCAGGAAATAGAAAAATATGGTAAGGTGGCGGGATTAAAAGTCAATAGGGAAAAAACTAAAATTATTGCCAAAAATCTGACAGTAAAGCAAGGGAAAGAATTAGAAGCGAATTTGGGGTTCCAAATTGTAAATAAACTAAAATATCTAGGTATTATTATATCAGCCAAATGCTCCACGATCAAAGAAGACAACTATCTGAACCTTCTCAAGAGAACAGGTTAGGATCTAGAGAAGTGGAAGAACATGCAGATATCCCTACTAGGTAGAATAGCAATTATAAAAACTTACATACTCCCGAAATGGATATACCTATTCTATACAGCACCAGCTAGATTGGATAATAATTTTTTAAAAAAACTAAATTACTATGTCCTTAAATTCATTTGGCAAAATAAAAAACCCAGAATCAAACTTAAAATCTTGAAGCTCTTGAAGCTTAACTTAAGCTTCAAGAGCTTAAAGAAAGAGGAGGATTTGGTGTTCCAAAATGTGAATACTACTATCAGGCCACAAATTTAGTCTGGATCAGGGATTGGATATTGTTGAGAAGAAGGAGGTTGTTGATCTTGGAAGGGAAGGGGCTACATCAAGGTTGGCATTATTTTCTTTGGCAAAACAAAATCCCAAAGCACAGGTGCCTTGCAGGACATTATGTGAGGAATATTCTAATTGAGTCCTGGAGGAAAATTAAGGGTAAATTTTCCTCTTCAATCCCCTCTTGGCTGGTCCCACTCGAAGCTATAATGTATAGGCCTCTATATAACAAAGAAAATCACCTCTCTTACCGGGAACTTTTGGACCCCCATGGTAGTCTGAAATCAAGAAATGAGTTGGAGTTGCAGGGAAGACAACTGGATTGGTGGGCTTATGCCCAAATTTGCTCAAAATTTAAAAAAGATAGGGAACAAGATGGTATTAATTTGAATCAGCATGATCTGGACAATATCATTCTAGGAAAAGAGGACAAAATGTTATCAAGGATATATAAACTTTTAATAGACTATTGGATAGGGGATGAAATAGTTAAAGACTCTATGACTGCCTGGGGGAGAAATATTGGCTATCCAATTGATATGACAAAATGGGAAGAAATCTGGCTTAAACATATGAAATTCCTGTGGGCAACATCATACAAAGAAAATGTGTACAAGATGCTGTATAGATGGCACCTTCCACCTGCTCGTCTTTCTAAAATGTATTCAAATCTCTCACCAAACTGTTGGAAGTGTGGGGAGATTGGCACCTATTTCCACATGTGGTGGACCTGCTCCAGGATGACTGAATTCTGGAAAATTATACAGGCATGGATCATGGAAATCACAGGTTATAACCTAATTCTGAAACCAGAGTACTATCTACTGAACATCAGGCCAGACAACATAGGCACAAATATACGGTGTCTGTGTGTATTTATCACCACGTCAGCAAGAATATGTTTCGCCCAACATTGGAAGGGGAAAGACCTGCCGGCTGAAGATTTGATTTTGGAGAAAATTTTGGATTATGCGGATCAGACAGACTGACTAAAGCATTGAGAGATCAAAAGGACTCCGTATATTTCCAATGTTGGGACAAATGGTACGTTTGGTTGAACAACAGACACCCAAAAAGTCAAGTATAACCAGGATTATGTTTAATATATGTTAAATCTGACTGAAGCCTACATACCATAGAAAGTGTAAATATCATGTAAAGTTCCTGTCACGATCATTTGTTTGACTATTTCTTTTTTTTGATGTATTGTTTTAAATAAATAAATAAATTTAAAAAAAAAAACACAATTAAATAATTTGGCCCAGAAAACAAAATTTTAAAACACCCCAAATTTATAAGACAAATTTATAATTTTATGTGTTGTATGACCTGACTAGGTGGCTCAGTGGCTAAGACACTGAGCTTGTCGATCAAAAAGGTCGGCAGTTCGGTGGTTTGAATCCCTCATATAGGTCTCCTGCGTGAGCAGGGGGTTGGACTAGATGACTTCCAAGGCACCTTCCAACTCTGTTACTGTTACTGTATGAAGGCAGCAAATTGTGGTTGTATCTGCAAGGCATGACTAAATAAATCATGGTTTAGAAAAGGGGTGAACTTGTGTCATCACGTGACATATCGTGACTTTCCCCCCCTTTGTTAAAATGGGAGTGGGGGAGGCCAGCGCGTGATGCATTTGGCCTGCAGGTCACAGGTTTGACACCCCTGGTTTAGAATATAGAATGAACATTGCAATTTTAATGACCTATAAGGACATCAGAAGGAAATTGATTTCATTTTTGCTAATCCATGCTTGTTTATAAAGTCTATGCTTGTATAAAGTCTCTAAGCATATATTTTTCTTCATGGCAAGAGAAATGTTCTCCTGGTATGATTATTCCTAAAATGTCTTAGGAATTAGGAAGAATAGAAAGATTACATTACAATAAAATGAAAATGTTGTCACATACGAAAATATTTGTATCAATATTTATTACTATAAATATTAAGTAATAATTAGTTTATTAATTAGTTAAGTATTAGTATAATTATTAATATATATAAACATATTTATTAAATTTATTAATTAAAATAAACATCTATACAATAAGTATTAATATAATTAGTGTTTAAATAATATTAATATTTCTATTTAAAGTCTATAGCTGAATCTCATTGAAATCCATAAGATTTTAAGTCAATCAGACTGAAATCTTATTTTATTTATTTATTAACTATCCCAACTTTCATTTCTAAAATTCAAGGAAATGTACATAATTCTCCTCTATTGTATTTTTGCCACAGTAACAACCTTGTGAGCGGTGGTGAAATCCAATTTTTTTTGCTACCGGTTCTGTGGGCGTGGCTTGGTGGGTGTGGTATGGCTTGGTGGGCGTGGCTTGGTGGGCATGGGAGGGGAAGGATACTGCAAAATCTCCATTCCCAACCCACTCCAGGGGAAGGATACTGCAAAATCTCCATTCCCACCCCACTCTGGGGCCAGCCAGAGGTGGTATTTGCCGGTTCTCTGAAGTACTCAAAATTTCCACTACCAGTTCTCCAGAATCTGTCAGAATCCGCTGGATTTCACCCCTGCTTGTGAGGTGTGTTGGAATGAAAGAGAGTGACAATGTCAGTCAGCCAGCTTCCATACCTGCGCAAAGCATAATTAAGTCTAAATTTCATTTCACAGATTCCTTTCTCAGAGTTGTTAATGTAATTTCTGTGTGTGGTTCCGGTACTTGTAAGATTGGGAAAAGCTAGTGTAAAAAGTAATTAAAAAGTAAAGTGATTTTAAAAAAAGAAAACACATTTTTTCATTTCCTTTCACTTCTTATCAAAAGATATAGCCCTCTGCTGGCAAAGTGAAACATTGACAAACAGCAAATATACTTCATATTATTCCACCAGCATTGGTTTTCTGAAAAATAGTTGCATGTGTTCACTTGTTATGGTTATTTATTCCTTAACAGTTTAAATCTATAATGAAATTATGTCTTTTTTCTGATTGATACATTAATGTTATCCTTTATTTGCACTTGGAGGACTTTCATGAGGACTTTTTCAGAAAAAGAAGAAAGAAAAAAAAATACAGCTGCTCAGTAAATCCCACCAACTTGGATTATGAGGCCTTCCATGTTTTTGCTTTAGGCTTCCAACATTTACAGTATATTTTATGCCTGTTGCTGCCTAAGCCATGGCTTATAAATTGCAGCTGTCTGAGGGACACAAGAAGACCAGGGTCCTTCTCCCTTTGGACAGGCCTGAAACCTAACCTGAAATATAGCGGGATTTCTGTTCATAGGTTCCTCTTTCTGATCAATGATTTCATAAATCATTTTGCTTACTTACACGCTACAAGTACCCCCGAAGATAGAACAATTGGACAATAAATCCTAGTGACAATTTCTATGCTACATAGGCTGCATATAATTTAGGGACCAGTTTCACCTTATGCTTTGCAATGCTTGGGAGAGAGTAGCAAAAAAAAAAAAAAAAAAAAAAGATTGAACGAGTGAACAAAGGAAAAGAGGGACAAGAATTATATGTCAGGGGAAAAGGCAGACAAGCAACTTAATATTCCTTAACTCCAGTGAAGTTTCTGGTATAACAATAAAACTCGTGTTTCTCTGATGAATGACAGGGAATTATTATCGCTTTAAAGGTAAAGGTTCCCCTCGCACATATGTGCTAATCGTTCCCAACTCTAGAGGCAGTGCTGATCTCCGTTTCTAAGCCGAAGAGCCAGCGCTGTCTGATGACAATTCCATGGTCATGCGGCCAGCATGACTAAACGCCGAAGGCACATGAAACACTGTTACCTTCCCACCAACGTGATCCCTATTTTTCTACTTGCATTTTTATATGCTTTCGAACTGCTAGGTTGGCAGAAGCTAGGGCAAGTAACGGGAGCTCACTCCGTTATGTGGCACTAGGGATTCGAATCACCAAACTACCAACCTTTCTGATTGACAAGCTCAGTGTCTTAGTCGCTGAGCCACGGCGTCCCCTACTTTCCACCAACTAATTAACAAAAGAAAAAGAAATACAACATAAGATAAGCTCAATAGTAATGATAATAATGATAACAAAGAGGACTGGGAGTGAAAAGGAGAAAAATGATTTAAAAAACGCCTTCAAATAATAACTTTACAATTGGGTGTAGGTTTGAAACAACAGTGATTTATTTTTGTGTTTGATGTTATCATTTGTTCTGAGATGGATATATCACTACATCTACCATATTTTTCGGAGTATAAGACGCACCTTCGTTTTTGGGGAGGAAAATAAGAAAAAGGCTGATTGGCAGGTGGATCGGCCTCCCAATCAGCTGTTCCCAGAGGTGAATTTTAGCAACAGGTTCCTTGGTTGTGAGCTCTATGCCTTGCTTTCTTTTTCTTTTTTGCTTTTTTTCCTGCTTCTGAAATTTCTGAAACTTTGTTCCAGAAAAAACTTTTTTTCCTGCCTCTGAAAGCCTCCGAAACAGAGCTTCAGAAAAAAAGCCTCTGAAGCTCTGTTTGGGGGCTTCTTTTCTGAAGCTTCATTTCTGAATTATTCAACAATTTCATAAGTGAAAATGATTCATTCATTTATGCTCTGCTCCTATACAAAAGAGTCAAGCCCCATAGCAGCTGGGGTCTCTACATGTCTTTAATCTCTACATTGTGGAATTGTCACTATTTGTGCCAGAAAGTAAATCTCCCTTTGTCTGGAATAACTGTTTTGAATGCAAAGGGGGAAAAAATGCATCTTTAGCTTTGTCAAATGCCCATCATGGTCATGCCCACCCGTGGCCACGCCCCCCAGCCCTCCGAGGTCAAACACAACCCTGATGTGGCTCTCAATGAAATCAAATTTGACACACTCTTGTTTTAAATGCTCTGAATAAAAAACTACACAATGTGTGTGTGTGTGTGTGTGTGTACCAAAACAGTCAGGATGTTGGCCATAAACATGTGTTCAAAATTTTGCCTAATTTTTTACATGCACATAATGCAAATTAAAACCAGAAATGTCTTAGGCTCCATGTACCGATTGTGAAGGAATGACTTGACCTGATATGAGGAAGGAACATGGGGGCTTTTAGCAAAGATTACTTGATCTTGAGAAAGAGGAAAAGGTGAGAAAGGGTCTCAGAAACGATTCTGCCTTGATTTTGTTTGGTATAAGACTGATGTCTTTCAAGATAGATGCCACTCTTTGAGGTGGCATATTTGACAAAGAGGTAGGGCAAAAATTTCCAGGAATGGTTTAATGTTGTAGACAGAATAAACACCTTGAAAGTGTCTCATAGTTTCTGCAATACTATTTTTTTTATTGTTGCTGTGGACGGTAATAAATGCTATTTAATTCCAGAGCAAGGTAAAGTGGTTATTACCTCTCCCTTTAATTGGATGAGTCAATCACAGAAGGAGGAAGGGTGGATACCTCAGGCCAGGGCAATGAAAGGGCAACATTGTTTGAATGATTAAATTCAATAGAGAAATGATAATAGAGAAATTGTGATTAAGACTATAACACCTGGAATTGTTCTTTTTGTTTCATTTGGAAATGGAATTACCCTATTTTCATTCTTCCGCTGAGGGATTGTGAGATCTGAACTTTACAACTTCCAGATTATTTAACTGCCCATGTGTTTTATGAATTATGATATTTGTCTTGCTTCAGGCAAAATTATGCTACAGTGAAGTATAAATTTGGCAAACTTTAGTCACTATATATTTGGTATATTAATAATGCTTTAAAAGATTCCCTTTAGATGGACACATATTATTTGAGATTAATATTAGACTAAAATATTTGATTTTTTTTTCAAATTCATATGGTTATATTCATATAAATAGAGAAGACATATTCGTAGTTTTAATTTTTTTTTAACTTTTAAAAATTCTATATTTTCATTTTGTAACAATAAAAAAGCAATAGAAATATATACAGAAAATGCAACTTCAAAGAGGTTTGGTTTTTTTGAAAAAAAATAGTCTTTGCCTTAACTCTGACGTGCTTTGAGATTTTAAAAAGAATAATTAAATAAACATTTCAGATAATTGCTATATTTCCCACATAATTTTAGTAATTTTCTTAAATATTACTATTAAAAAGATAAAAACAAATACAAACTAAGAAAAAGAAAAAAGTGCAGAAAACAAAAAAAGAAAATTGAAAAATAAAATAAAAATCAAAATCAAAATGATAGTAATTTATCATTTTTTTAAAACACTTTCTCCCTTATTTTACCTATTATGTATAAACAAATCTATAAAACTTTATCATTCAGTCCTGATCAGCAAAAGTCCATTATGGGTTATAGGTAGTCCTCACTTAACAACTGGCTGCTTAATGAATATTCAAAGTTACAATGGACATCCAAAAAGTTATTACGAAATTCTGACATCTGTACCACCCTGCACTCATATGTATGGATATTTTTGGTACTTGGCAACCAGGTTGCATTTATGCCTGTTTGCAGTGTTTAATTATCATATTGCAATCATTTTTAGCTGGGTTTTGGTGCTCACTTCTGGTTTCTGGCAAAAAAAACCACACCCATTGGAGTGAGTTTTCTTCAATTCAGAGCAAAAGAATAATGATTTAAGAAAAATTGTTCATATTGTTGTTCTGATGATGATAGTGGTGGTGGTGATTGGAACTTAATTGTAAGAATCTTTCACATGGAAAAATGCTATTGCTTTGAATTCTTAAAAAAAATCACAAGATGATGTTGTAAGTTGGGCACTGGAGGAACCAGAAGGCTCTAAAGCATGGGTGTCAAACTTGCCATGTCATATTGCCGCCACATGACATTTCATGACGTTTTCCCCATTTGCGTGGCCTGCGCATGACCCTGAGTTTATATGCCACCCTGAGTCTTTGGAAAAAGGCGGCATATAAATTGAACTAATAATAAAAAAATGACGTATTAGGCCTGCAGTCTGCCAGTTTGACACCCCTGATCTAAAATTTACAATTAAAGGAGAAGAACATTTAAGATAGTTCTCAAGTTATGACTGGTCATTTGTTGAGTGTTTGACGTTACAATGGATTCCCCAAAGCTATTTATGACCTGATTTTGATGACTTAGTCCCCCACATGCACCACCTTGTGAGCACTTGGCAACCAGCCCACCAGGGGTGAAATCCAGCAGGTTCTGACAGGTTCTGGAGAACCAGTAGCAGAAATTTTAGTACTTTGGAGAACTGGCAAATAACACCTCTGGCTGGCCCCAGAGTGGGATGGGAATGGAAATTTTGCAATATCCTTCCCCCTGGAGTGGGGTGGGAATGGAGATTTTGCAGTATCCTTCCCCTGCCACTCCCACCAAGCCACTCCCACCAAGCCACTCCCACCAAGCCACACCACATAACGCCCACCAAGCCATGCCCATAGAACTGGTAGTAAAAAAAATTGGATTTCACCACTGCAGCCCACATATAGCTGTTTGCACCATCCCATGCTCACACAGTCATAATTTATTATGGTTTTGTGAGAAACTAATATTTACTTCCTGTTCCTGGCAAAAACTGGCACATAGCGAATAATGGGTTCTCTTAATAACCATGATACTCACTTTACAATCACTGTATTTGATTAATGACTACCATACACACAAAAATATAGTAACTTTTTGTGGTTGGTGATAAGATAAACTCACTTTATGGCTATTAGAACTTACAACTGTAATTGCCTGGATCAATTATAGCCATAAATTGAGAACTACCTGTATACGTAAGACCAAAATAAGACTGGATATATTGAAGTATAGCTGTGAACAATGGACCCAGAAGTTAATTTTAAGGCTCTCTTTGATTATAGATGAACTGTCTTTAAAAAATATTGTGAAAGAGGAACAAATTTTACTGGACAAAACTGAGACGGATCTGAAAGTGGATGGAAAAAGTTGCGAACCAGATATACAAATGAAATTAGCTGATGTCTTAATAATTAAAAGATATATATAAATAACCAACTGAAAGAATGACCTGAATTGCTTTCCTATAAAGTGCTTCCATTTCAAAGTAAATGTGGGATCAAACTATAAGATATTAAAAGACTTCATTTTTGACTGCCACAGAAGTTTATTAGTGCAATTTGAGTCAGTCTGCTCTGTGGAATTCATTAAACGGGGTAATGAAAAAGTTCATTCTTTATTAAGTTTTATTTTCTATGTGCCCCAAGGAGAGTAAATGTATTAAATTATGGGTTCTCCCACTGCCTTATGGGTTCCCCCACTGCCTTGTATAACTTCCTTAATAAGGGAAATTATTACACATACTATAAGATTCATTTTGCCCCGATGATGAAAATGATATCAGCAGAACAACTGTTTAATAGGCAATTAGCTTTCCATAATGTTTCTGGTAGATAGTTAGTGTCCACTTAAATTTTTAATACACGATTGAGCTAGCATTCCACTTTTTAGAACGTTGGAACTATAGTATGAGTAGAAAACCCACTCCAACCAGTGTTTAAATCAGAGTAAAAAAATGATACTTTCCAAATATTTGGAATTAAATTTCCTATGAACTCCATTCATCATGGTCCATATACAGAGAGGGCGAGATTCCTAATTCTGAACACTGGGAGGGCACAAGATGGTGTGCCACCCTCACCCTCCCATTTATATATCACAGTCTAATGTTAAAGATATTTTGCTGTTAATATATCAAGATAATTCCAGTCAATATGGAAAAGGATAGCTGTCTTTAGGAACTTCTAGGAAAGAATTTTGAGAAAGAAATTGACAAATCTCTGACAAAGTGAGGTTGTTCCATTCACCCTGCCAGATTTCAGTAATATGTATTAGGTGTATTGCCTTGTTCAACACCAAACTATGAATAAAGGTGACTGGGTTGCAGGCTGTTCTGCCCCAGCTCTGGATTCCCGAGGATATAGACACACACCAACGGTCCTCATCAAATTTATTAAGTAGCAAGAATAAAGCAAAGTCCAGCAAAGGTTGGCAACCAGCCCAGAAAACAAGATACGATAAGACTTTTTCAAAAATGCTCTGATGATAATTACAAGTTGTTTCCAGCAAGAAACTTACTAACGATGTGTGACTTAAATAGGTTAAGGGAGTGGCCAATTATCCTCAAGCCTTACTCTCGAGGAGACCTCCTCCTCCTGAGTAGCCACTCCTGCCTTTTGGCAGCCCTGCGTGCTCTAGCATTGAGAAGAGGCTCCTCCACTTCGCTCTCTCCACTTGAAGGAGCCTCCGGAGGTTCTTAAGGCCCTGGCTGACTCTCTGCCTCTGGCACCACATCCTCTTCAGCCTCCTCGCTGTCCAACGCGAGCGCTGGCTGTGCTGGCTGCTGGCGCGACACCACACCAGCTTCCTCGTCGTCGGGATCAGCCACAATCCGTGCAGGCCGCTGGCGGGCCACAACACAGGCTTGGTATTAACCATCAGCATTTTAAGGCCAAGAACACCATCAATTTGGCACCTGGTCCTGAGGATGTGGAAGTTGCGATTGTCACTGAAATTGGTATGGTATACAGGTAGTCCATGACTTAAAACCACAATTGAGCCCAGAATTTATGTTGCTAAATGAGAAATTTATTAAGTGAGTTTTGTTCAGTTTTACTATTTTTCTTACCACTTTTGTTAGGTGAATCATTGCAGTTGTTAAGTTAGTAACATTGCTGTTAAGTGAATCTGGCTTCCCCATTGACTTTGGTTGTTAGAAGATCTCAAACTCTGATCACATGACCCTGGGACACTGCAACTGTCATAAATATGAACCAGTTTTCAAGCATCCGAATGTATATCACATGACCATGGGAATACTGCAACAGTTATAAGTGTGAAAAATAATCATAAGTCACTTTTTTCAGTGCCATTGTAACTTTGAACATTCACTAAATGAGCTGTTGTAAATCAAGGACTACCGGTAATTTTATGCTCCTCATAATATCTCTTATGGTCCCTCACAGGGGTGGGTTCCACTTATCTTTACTACCGGTTTGCAGCAGGATCATGCACGCTTGCTTCACTCTCTCTCTCGTGTGCTCTTCTGTGCATGCACAGAAGTTTCTGCACATGCGCAGGTCACCAATGATGACATCGTGCCAGGTGGGTGGAGCCTCCCACTGGTTTTACTATTGGTTCTATAGAACTGGACAGAACCGGGAGCAACCCACCACTGGTCCCACATGGCAGGGATATGTTACATTGATGCAATGTAGTATATAGAGAACAAATACCATCAAGAGATTAGAAGCTAGTAAAATCCAGCAAACGGCATCCAACGGTTTTTAAAGGCTGATCTACACAACAACTCCATTGGTATATTAAATGGATAATTAGAATGTTATTGAATTTATGTGAATTACTTATATAACAAGTTTCATTTATTAATTTATGTTCCCCATGTTAATATTTTTAAAAATTTGTTTTTTCATGTACATTTAAAAAAATATACATAGAAATAATTTATTTATTATATTTATATTTATTTTATTTGTTCGTCAAACATGTACAAGATAACAAGTATAGGTATGAACATAAACATGAACAAAGGAAGTAAATACGCCTAGAGAGTAGTTGGAGGGCCAGTCTTTCTGAATCTGACCGGACACTGGTAAGAGCTCATATTAGGAATTACCTAGTGGCGATAAAAGCAGCGAAATGTAGCTATTTTGCTGCTCTTATTGCGTCATCAGATAATCGTCCGGCCGCCCTGTTTAGGGTGACCCGCTCCCTGCTCCACCAGGAAGCGCGGGAGGACCCCTTGGAGGGTAGAGCCGAGGATTTTGTCCAATATCTGTATGACAAAATCGCTCAGATTCAGGAAGATCTGGACTCCGACTGGATAGTCTCAGGGGGAGGGACTGGGGCAGGTCTTGAGAATGTTATCTGGGATGAGTTTGATCCTGTGACCCCTGAGGACGTGGACAGGATTCTGGGTAGACTGAACGCGACCACTTGTTTATTGGACCCGTGTCCCTCCTGGTTAGTGCTGGCTTCTCGGGAGGTGACACGAGGCTGGTTCCAGGGGATTATAAATGCTTCGCTGGGTGAGGGTGTCTTTCCTGCCGCCTTGAAAGAGGCGGTGGTGAGGCCTCTCCTCAAGAAACCTTCCCTGGACCCGGCAATGTTGGTAAATTATCGTCCGGTCTCCAACCTTCGTTTTGTGGCAAAGGTTGTTGAGAGTGTGGTTGCGCAACAGCTTCCCCAGCACCTGGATGAAACGACGTATCTGGATCCGTTCCAGTCGGGCTTCAGGCCCGGGTACAGTACGGAAACGGCATTGGTCGCGTTGGTTGATGATCTCTGGAGGGCTTGGGACAGGGGGTGCTCCTCTGTCCTGGTCCTGTTAGATCTCTCAGCGGCTTTTGATACCATCGACCATGGTATCATGCTGCACCGGTTGGAAGAGTTAGGGGTGGGAGGCACTGTGTTGCGGTGGTTCTCCTCCTTTCTCTCTGACCGGTCGCAGTCCGTGTTGACAGGGGGACAGAGGTCGACCCCGAGGCCCCTCATATGTGGGGTGCCGCAAGGGTCGGTCCTCTAACCTCTCCTGTTCAACATTTATGTGAAGCCGCTGGGTGAGATCATCCGTGGTTTCGGGGTGGAGTACCATCAGTACGCTGATGACACCCAGCTGTACATCTCCACCCCGGATCACCCCAACGATGCCCTTGAAGTGATGTCCCGGTGCCTGGAGGCCGTACGGATCTGGATGGGGAGGAACAGGCTCAGGCTCAACCCATCCAAGACCGAGTGGCTGTGGTTTCCGACGTCCCGATATAGCCAGTTGACACCATCACTGACTATTGGGGGCGAATCATTGGCCCCCACGGAGAGGGCTCGCAACTTGGGCGTCCTCCTGGATTCACGGCTGTCTTTAGAAGAGCACTTGACGGCCGTGACCGGGAGGATTTTTTATCAGGTCCGCCTGATTCGCCAGTTGTGTCCCTTTCTGGATCAGGACTCGTTACGCACGGTCACTCATGCCCTCGTCACCTCCCGCCTGGACTATTGTAATGCTCTCTACATGGGGCTCCCCTTGAGGAGCACCCGGAGACTCCAACTGGCGCAGAGTGCGGCCGCGCGGGTGGTAATGGGAGCGACATGGCGCTCCCATGTAACACCTCTCCTGCGCGAGCTGCACTGGCTCCCGGTGGTCTTCCGGGTGCGCTTCAAGGTTTTGGTTACCACCTTTAAAGCGCTCCATGGCTTAGGGCCTGGTTATTTACGGGACCGCCTACTACCACCAATAGCCTCCCACCGGCCAGTACGCTCTCATAGAGAGGGACTCCTCCGGGTGCCGTCAGCCAAACAGTGTTGACTGGCGGCCCCTAGGGGGAGAGCCTTCTCTGTGGGGGCACCTACCATCTGGAATGAGCTCCCCCCAGAGATACGGAGGATCCCGGATCTGCGCTCCTTCCGCCGTGCTGTGAAGACCTTTTTATTCCATCAAGCGGGCTTGGCCTGATCTCTTCCCTTTTTAAAATATGTAAATTTTAATCTGTTTTTAAATTATTGGGGTATTTTAATTTGTCTGGGCCAAAAAGTTTAATTTGATTTTATCGGGTTTTTAAATTTTGTGTATTTATGTATTTTATTGTTGGCTGTTCACCGCCCTGAGTCCTTCGGGAGTAGGGCGGTATACAAATCAAATAAAAAAAAAAATACAGATGAATGGGGACAGTAAAACAGGGACAGTAGGCACGCTGGTGCACTTATGCACGCCCCCTTTACGGACCTCTTAAGAGTGGGGTGAGGTCCAAGGTAGACAGTTTGAGATTGAGGGTTTGAGGGTTTGAGGCTGTAACAATGGAGTCGGGTAGAGCATTCCAGGCGTTGACCACTCTGTTGCTGAAGTCGTATTTTCTGCAATCGAGTTTGAAGCGGTTTACCTTGAGTTTGTATCGATTGTTTGCCCATGTATTATTGTGGTTGAACCTGAAGAAGTCATTGTAGCAGACAATTTTGTATACTGTGCTTAGATCATTATTAGATTGTTATTCACATGTTCACTTCATGCATCAAAACTACTGTAGAACAAATCTACTGCTAATACCTGGCATCTGATCACTTCAGAGAAATGATTAGATATCTAGCATTTTGAAAAAAAATAATTATAACTTCATGAAAATGATATATTTAGTGAGCCCTTGTTTACAGCACTAATGACGGCCCATCTTCATGTATATGTATTATCTGTTTACAAATACAGTTTTGTAACATTACTGTAGCTTTCCATCTTAATATATCAAAATATATGAAGCAAAATCATCTCAAGAATTCTTTTGAAACAAGGATAAATATTAAAGATGATAAATGAGTCCCCAACACAAGTTGTATTCTGTTGTACATCACAACTGAGTTCATAGTTATAGTCAAGATGGATGACATTGCCAGCAGTTTTCTATTTTTCTAATCATAAGTTCATTTCAGCCTGTTTTTGCATCAGTTTGCAAATTTAATACAAAAGTGTTTCTCCAGCAACTAATGTCAGAAATATACTTCTGCTGATCTGGAGATGCTGTTCTGTCCCCAACCCCCCCCCCCCCACACACACCAACAGACGTTCAGGAGTTAAAGACCAAACCAGCCGGCAAAATCCTTTTCCTTATGATAATGGAACTTGGCAACAACCTAGTGGCTGCCTGCCAAGAGTTTATTATTTACAAAGAGGAGAGATAACTTCTCCACACTTCTGATACATCAAAGGAAAGCAGCTCAATAATTACAATCAAGTCCAGAGATAATCCAGTCTTAAAGCAAAAGTCCGGCAATGCAGAATGGCGTGGAAGCTTTCAGCTTTGTTCGTCACAAGGTTTGACTGGCCACCATGCTCCCTTTTATATCCTGTGGGGTGTGGTCCAGTGACTCAGTCTAATCTCGGGCATGCCCTTTCTTCTGTTGCACGTGCTTATCTCTGCGACGCTGGCGTGGGTCCGGCCAGAACTCATTACCCTCATCACTGTCCATCTGTGGCTGCGTGGACGTGCTTGGCCCTGGCCCTATCTCTTGCCCTTCGGCGGACATCAAAGGCATTGCCAGAGAGGAGGGTCCTGGAGAGGGAGGCCTTGCCAACTCCTCCCCTTCACTCTCAGAGTCCTCTCCTGATGATGACACAAGCTCTGGTAACGGAACCACAACAGATGCTATATAATGATCATAATATATAGACATTAATAATCTTAGTACACATGAATTTGATGAATCTCTTTTAAGCCTGTCTGAATTAGCATCCTCACTTCATCTTCTGCTAAATCTATTCAACAATAATAATTTTTCATTTTGAACATGTTCAATTGGGTGTTTGCCTATAAAAGTGTGCATCCCCAGACACCACAAAATTGTTCATTTTTCTAAGAGAAGGTTAATACAACTAGTTCTAGAGTTTAGCCTAGCTATTTATTAAACTAGCTATTTTACCGAACAGATTGTTCAACTAATAAAAGTATTTTGAAACAGAGCACACGTAAAAACATAACGCAATAAGGGGGAAACAAGCGAATGATGTAAGCTACACAAAAATAAATTAAATCATTAGAAAAATGGTCTAGTGTCAAAGACAATAAAAAAGGCAGCAATATCTCACAGGACAACTAAAAAGAACCCTGTTTTCTGGCTCATAGCAGATGCTGGAATAGATGACCCAACTGGGGTTTTCAATTTTATATGATGATACCAACAATAAACTCTAGAATAATGTACAATAAGACTTTTTAAGGATGTGGCAATTGTTTTATTATGCAACAGATGCTTTGTTCTCTCTTACAGCATCTTTGATGTAGGTTTTAGTTATAGGAAATTCTGCATCTTAGTAAGGCATAACTTTATCACCTTCAGAAGAGTCCAATTTCACTGGTTGGTTTAATTTGAATTCATGCCTTGTCATTGGCAAACTTTGTTGGCATTGAGCAGAGAGTTGCTTGGGGAGTCTTATAATATTCACTTTAAAAAGAGCTTCATGGGGCTCTAATTCTAAGATCCGAGCCTCTTAAGAATTCCTAATTTATAATAGAAGAAATGGAAGCATATTTTATTTCAGTAAACTTTGAAGTTGCAACCATAGGACTCGGGAAGTCCTGGGCTATAAAGAATAGATACAGCATCAAAAGTCAGTGTGATACAAGAAAGTTTTAGGATCACTCTTTTATTGTGAAGGTTAAGAAATGCATATATTAGATGCACATATTAGAAATTCAGCACTTCTGAATATTTCCTCAGAGCATAAAATTACACTTCCAGCATGTAATGGATTAGGATATTCAGGTGTGACCTTTTGGAGTTTATGTCCAAACTTTAAATCAATAACTAATATTTTAGATTTTAACTGCAGCTCTAGGAAGGATTAATTGCCCTTCTGGATGAAGCAAGGGACAGCCTGTGCAATTTCTAAGTAGATTTGACAGACAAATTCACATTTTAACCATAAAATCGATGTCCTTTCATAATGTAGATGATTAAAACAAGACACATTAAAAGAAGTCACCTGTCACTTGGGCATTTATCAGTTTTAAAAGCCCAATTGGCAGAAATATGTCAGTTCCATTTGTCATATGGAAACTGGGCTTTTCTTTTAGTTTTTTGTTCATTCATAAAAGATCCAAACATTTTTTATCACTTGAAATGAAACAGGTCGATTTCAGAAATTCCAAGGAGGAATTTTGCAGCAGTTATTCAAGACATTTATGTGTCAAGCATTTGTTGTATATTAATAACAGGCTCAAAGACAGCATGTTTTAATTGCCAGCTGCTAAGAAATAGTATCTTCCAATAGTTTTCCAGTAATACCGTACATATGATAGGAAGAAATAATGTGCCAAAATGAAGGAGAAAGGTAAATTCTAGAAAATAGTGTTAATAAGTCCCTGCATGGAAATGGCAGAGATCTTAGATGATATCTCCTATTTCAGCCTCATCAGCTTTATCAGTCATTTC
The DNA here is from genome assembly GCF_059756535.1 of Pantherophis guttatus. Taxonomy (NCBI): domain Eukaryota; kingdom Metazoa; phylum Chordata; class Lepidosauria; order Squamata; family Colubridae; genus Pantherophis; species Pantherophis guttatus. Next base: position 140,200,178 of record NC_142065.1, read on the forward strand.
CAAATTACTATATGCGACCCAGTGGTGAAATCCAAATTTTTCTGCTACCGGTTCTGTGGGCGTGGCTTGGTGGGCGTGGTGTGGCTTGGTGGGCATGGCTTGGTGGGAGTAGCAGGGGAAGGATACTGCAAAATCTCCATTCCCACCCCACTCCAGGGGAAGGATACTACAAAATCTCCATTCCCACATCACTCCAGGGGAAGGATACTGCAAAATCCCCATTCCTCCCCAGTCCTGGGGGAAGGATATTGCAAAATCTCCATTCCCACCCCACTCTGGGGCCAGCCAGAGGTGGTATTTGACGGTTCTCCAAACTACTCAAAATTTCTGCTACCAGTTCTCCGAACTGCTCAAAATTTCCGCTACCGGATCTTCAGAACCTGTAAGAACCTGCTGGATTTCACCCCTGATGTGACCTCTAAAAGTCTGTACTAGACTAAGGCAGATGTATTTATTTATAAAACTTAGATGTAATATTTAAATTGGTTTCTTAAATCAATTAAACAGACTGTCAGCAAAACATTTAAAACCCTATAAAGCTCATTATATATAGAATTCATAAGTAGGATTAAAAGGAGAAAAAAAAACAGCGTTTACATGACATGATGGTACAAAGTGATCTCCACGCGAAGCCAAATGACCTCCCAAATTGGATAAAGAAGCAAGTTTACAGTAGGTATTCAACAAAGATCTGAAATTCACTGTGGGATAGTGGTTATACTGTCCTTGATAAGAAACCTAGGAAACCAGCACTGTGGGAGGCTGAAGGATTCTGTGTGTGCATGTATGTGTTCCCAAGACGCAGAATCTGACTTGCACAATGATTAGTGAAGTAAGTTTTTAAACTATAACAGAAATGAGATTTATTTACAGGACTTATATTTTAGGGATAGGTAAGTTGTAGTACCTGGCTAGATGCTTTCTATCAGAGGAGCGAAAGAATATGTGCTCTGTGCATGTGAGCCTGGGAAGAAAGCCAAAAGGGATTTCAGATTAACTCTCTCTTAGACAAAGAACAAACAGGCGGTTAGATAAAGAGAAGGCACAAAATACATTCTTAACTCTTTATTTACATCTTCTGCTTTTTATGGGTCAAGCAGTGCTGAAGAATCAGTGTCTACTCAACATCATTGGAAATGTTCACTGCAATGAGGACAGGACCTGAGAGGACATGAGGAACAGAATGTGAGGTAAAATAAATAAATGTGAACTGGATCCAAATATGTGGCTCTGTTTCTTCTCATGTGTAATTCCTGCTGGCCACAAAACAATAATCTCACCAAGTGTATTCAAGTACAGAATTTGGCAAACAATCAAGTTGGAATTGAAATCATAATATGGGAAATTAAGTCTGATAAATTATGTTGTCACCAAGGTTTGGTAGGTATTTCAAGTACTATATAGTACATGCTAAACCAAAAGAGAAACAGAATTGTGACAAAAGACATTTGCCTAGATGTTATTTCATGATTTAGATTTTCCAAACGTAGCCCTAGTTAATAGCCAAGATAAAACACCCCACTCAAGGCAGCACGATTGGGTTTACTAATTAAAGGAAATAAATTAGTGTTGGTGGTAAGATTTTTTTAATTAGTAATATTTCAATTTTCTATTTCAGAAAATTCTTTGGACCAGACGTGTCATCCCCAGGTTTAAAATCTGATGTTACTTTTTTTCTTGGTAAACCACAAAACTGATGGCATTATAAATAACAGTCACATCTTATTTAATGTTGTTATTTGTTTGCTTTGCTGTTTAATTTTCACAAGATGCTTGATCTTCCCCACTAGCATGAAAGATTATTGCCACAACAATCTCTTGACAACAAAAATTACAATTACACCTGATCTCCTCTTACTCACCCATGACAGAATTTTAGTATTAAAAGATTTGCAGCTAAGAATTGATCAATTATTCCCATTTTCACCAGAGGAAGAAAGCTGATGTGACTTATGGGTCAGCAGAGAAACATACAAACAACAGTAATAAAAATATCTACAATAAATAATCTCCCACCATAAAAGAAATCACATAAGATTACATAGCGAATTATTTTTGTCCATAAATGAAAGATGTGAGAAATTACCTAGTCTATTGAAAATACTTCAGTGGTGTGAATAAAAAGGAATATGTTATCATATTTGTCTGCATATTTAAGAGAGAGTAAGTCCCATTAGACTAAATGGGATTTACTTTGGAGTAAATAAGTTTTGTTACTCGGTATATAACTGTTTTATTAGTTTTAGAAAATAAGACTCAGTGAGCAGAACACATATAATTTAAACTTCACTGGGGAAAATGAAAATTATTATTAATTTATTGCTAATCTTTTATACTTTGAACGTAGCATGTTATATTTACTGTTGTTTCACAAAGAGCTATAATAAATGCTTAGTGTTTGGCAGAGAACTGGTATGCTCTCTGAACAGAACAGCTAGTCATGAAGGTGCTGGGAGCTGTCATTTATCAACCTTTGTAAAGCCATATCTCATATAGTATTCTAGAAATTTATGCCAGGGTTGAAGACTGTACGAAGAACAGAATCTGGAATGCTACAGGAAATGAGGAAATGATTTAGCCAATGTGCCAATATTCAGTTCTGTCCAAAAAAAATGAGAAACCAGCAATCCAGACATAAAATCTTTTAATAACTATTAGCTGAGCTAAATGATGTATTCTTTGTTCAAATCTCAGTCTAAAATTTAAACATATTCATTACTATCACCTTCATTAATAGTATATTAATTATTTTTTTAAAAAATACTTGAGGAATAATTAGTTTATTCATTCTATTAATGTAATGATTCAAAAAGCATGCAAGGTATGCATGAGTCATCCTGACTCAATTTATGGGACAGAATTTGCTTTCAAAATGAATTTCAGAGAAACAGGATAAGTTTATCTAGTGTGGCATCTGCTATTCCTTCACTAATTTAGCTGCGAGGTGAACAAGTGTATATGTGATATCCTGTATCATTGCATAGTCATCTTGTCAGTCTTTTGCATTAATGCATTCAAAGAAAGAATGTGGTGTACCAGTTATTGAAGACATCATACACATCCTGTTTGATAGAACACTATATTCTGAAGAAATGGCTACTTACTTAGATTCTTATCTAAAAAGTAAAAAATATTGGGACACCCAGGAAAAAGTGTCTTATTTCTTGAGGAGAATAAACTTACATATTATTTGAGGAGAATAAACTTGAAATAAAAATAAATTTTTATTTCAAAGATGAAGAGGATAGACTGAGACTGATCGGAAAGTGATATAACAGATTACAGGAATGATAAGTAAAAAGATGCTACACTGGATGTACAAATGAAATTGACTCATGTCTTAATAATTAAAAGGGTTAAGTTGAAAGAGTGACCTGGATAATTTCCTTATAGTGGATTTATAAGACACTTGTTAAAATTTTGAAGAATTTTATAAGAAGAGGCACAGAAAAAATGGAACGAAATGAAGTTCTAGGACATTATTTGATCAAATTAAAGATCAAGATTGTTAAAATAAGGACAGAATTTAAAGGTGGTTTACTTAATCAAGGTTAAAATAGATACATTTTCTTCTCTACCATACTAACTGAGTTCGTTTATCAGGTCTTTTTGAAGGGTAGTTGCATTGTTGGTGGTGTTGAATAGTTTAACATCATCAGCGAAGAGAAAACAGTTTAATATGATCACAAAGGACATTTATATAAAGTATGAAGAGTGTCGGACCTAAAACACTGCCTTGGGGAACACCACTATTAACAGGTACAGGATTTGATAGAGCACTTCCTATTTTGACACTTGTTGTCTGTTTGACAGGAAGGCAGCCATCCGTTTATGTAGGAGTCAAGAAATGCCATAGGATTTTAGTTTTAAAAGTAATTTGTCATGTACCACTGAATCAAAAGCTTTACAGAAGTCTATGTAAATTGCATCTATTGCTTTGCCCTGATCGAGATGTGTAGTCCATATGTTTTTGCAATGTAGTAGTTGTAGATTACAGGATAATTTTTTTCTGAAACCAAATTGTTTGTTGGAGAGTAGGTTGTTTGTCTCTAGGTGGAGTGTAATAGATTGGTTAATGATTGATTCCATGACTTTGCAGGTGACACAACATAAAGAGATTGGTTTGTAATTTTCAACTAGGCTAGGATCTCCCTTTTTGAAGATAGGGATGACCGTGGCTTGTGACCATTGGTAGGGCAAGGAGCTGGTACTGAAAGATTTTTCAAAAATTATGCTTAGAGGTTCTGCAATTTCAGTGGAAAGCTGTTTTAAAAAGTATGCACATAATCCATCAGGTCCAATAGATAGGGATGGTCCAATAGATAGAGATACTATCCAATAGACAGAGATAGATCCAATAGATAGAGATGATCTCCTGGTTTCTAGACTGATGCCTTAACCACTAGTTTTATCTTTTTAATTGTAATATTTAATAACATTACTTTTTTTAAAAAAAATGAAGAGGATAGAAGAGCTAAAATAGAGTTATCTGCTGGAATAACAACCAGATTTCTGGAAGAGGAAAAAAAGTTTTGAGAAACTTAAAAGTAGATTTTGGCATAACATTATTTCATTCCACCCCAAAGAAGAAATAAATAGAGCTGTGGGACATGACTTAGCAACCAACAACAACAAAAGAAAAACCATTGTGCACAGTGCAAAGTACTTCCATAGGTGTTTTCCTGTACTTTTTTGTTTCCCATCAGCTATTTCTTAAAGGACAAAGAGGTAGTCATTCCAAATAACAAACACAGATTGTCCTTTTTATCTTTAGATACGTCCTGCTTTGTGTATGTCCTGAAGATTGCAAGATATTTCATGGAACGGTCTTTTTTTTTCTTCCTGATTCAGCCAACAGCACATTCTTTTCAAAAACCTCTTTTCATAAAAACTTCTTTTCATGAAAAAGTTTGTTCAAGGAAGATAGGGAAAAAGAAGAGCAAGTCAAATAAATGGCTATGTATTTTTTCCTATCAGTTCTTGTTCAGTTTGCTGAACTTGAATAAGAATGAACAAATGGCTATAGTCATAAAATCAACAATGTCTCTTTAAAAAAAAAAGATCCTTATAAATTAAATCTGAAACTTTTGTCTCCACCCATTTTCCAATCATGTAGTGGAACGCCCAGAAGCACTGAGCAGTCTAGAAATATAAAACTATGTGCTCCGTAATAAAATAAATAAGTTCAGCAAGACGTACATTTGTGAACACTTATGTTCAGTTCTATTGCTACAATTTTTTCTTGTCTTTTTTGTTTTTAGTATTGTGGATATTACTCAGTGGTGCATGATAATTCAGAGGAAAGCAGATGGATTTCCAGATGATTACCCATACAACAAGTAAGTCTAAAGGTATTATTGTCTCATCATCTACCCCCATCCTTCCAAAAATATCCTAGCTCTTCCAGAGTTCCAAAAATAGAAAACAGCTTTAGTTTGCTCTGCAACTGATCAAGATCTTGGGAATGGGGAAGATGGATGATAGTTTTGAGATGGATGACAGTTGGAAGTTCTCTATGGGAAAATACCTGTAAGAAGGGAAGAAAAAGTTCTTGCAGGTAAAGCTTGTATTTCTGTGGGCATCTCAAAACGACCCATGTAATACATGTGTGGGTTTTATGAAAAAAAATGTGTGCTGGAAAAGAAATACTTAAATCTTAAAACCCTTTTTCTTTTCTTTCCTGGGGAGTTAGAAGAGATTTTTTTTTAAAAAAAAATTCAAATACATTAGTTTATTTTTAAAAAAATAACCAAAGAAACCTTCTTGAAGCTTAAGTATGTTTAGAATCTCATGATGGAACTTCATAACTTCACTTTTCACATGACTTTTTCACCTGCTTTATTCTGAATCTTGGGCATGTGCTTTTGATTAAAAAGGAAAACAGTATTCTGTTTTTGTTTTTCAGATGATAATTTCACTTTTCCAAGCAACCATTTGCGGTTTTCATTTGCCAGTAGATTCATTGTTGCAATATGGTGGTGCAGATGTACTGTAAGCTAGTAAGAAACTGATGTGCTCTTAGAAGTAATGAAGGAAGGTGTGTTTTTGTAGGGTTTTGTCTGCTTGTTTGTTTTGTACCTTCAAGTCAGTACTGACACCTGACACCTGGTTTGCTTGAAAAAGTCCCTGCAGTTTTCTGGGCAAAGTTTTCCAGAACTGGTTTCCCCTTGCCTGCCTCTTGGGATGATGGTTAGGAATGGCTAGTTCAAGATGCACTTATGCCTAAGGCAGGACTAAAACTAGTCTTTTGGTTTCTACACAGGAGCCTTAACCACTATTCCAATCTGGGTCTCTAGATGTAATGATACGTGGGAATGGTCTTGGGAAATTTGGGGCAGGGGGACACACGCTTCATAGAGAATGATCAGATGGGAGGCTGTTCCCACAGCTGCATAGTGGACAGAGAAAGGAATTCAGAAAGTATCCTACCTAACCTATCAGGCTGAAGATTTGTACTTCCAGATTTGAAAGGTTCTGTTAATGGTTCTGTTCTACAATAAAGTAGAATTAGCTCATTAGAAAAGGAGCACAGTGGCTCACAGTGGTTAGGATTCTGGGCTGATGAATTGGCAGGCCTATGTTCGAGACCTGGTTGATGGCACAAGATAGAGCTCCTGACACATGCTCCATCTCCTGACAATCCAGCAGTCTAAAATTGGATGACTGCGAGCAGATAGATAGGTACCACGTTGGTGGGCAATTTAATGGTGATATGAAATGATCCCCAACTGGGCATCTCCTGGACAACGGTGGTGTCACTGTTCTATCCTTTCAACCCAGATGTGCTTTGTTGTTCCCAACATGACTGTAGTAGTAGCTTATCAGTTCAACTTTCCTGTCTACTCTACCTGGGAAGGCTGACACTAATGCAGGAAAATGCATGACTATAAAACCTATGATTTGCTTCTAGGTACAATTAAGGAAACTAAGAAGACCCTTAAATACTTTGGATCCAAGATGATCACAATGTGGTACTTTTCAGGATTCCTCAGGATTCTCCTTACTAAAGTATTAGTAAGGGGAATCACAGCTCTTGGAAGATGTACCAATCAGTTGGTACTCAGATGACATAACACTCAAGACCATAACTAGAAAGTAAAGACAGATAAACCAGAAGACAACACCATACAAGTGGAACGCTAGTACAACAATCCCTGCAGGAAAGGTTATGGACCCAAACTTGGGAAAATACAAGAATTTGAATTTTAGATAGCGTGTATTATTCCTTCTGAGCAGCGCATTTAGTTCAAGCCCAAATAAAATGGTTGTGCATCGGAGCAAAAAGGAAGAGGTGGTATGTTTCTTCAACAACACATACTAGTCCATTGTTTATACTCAGTGAAACGTAGTAGACAAACCAGTTGTCATCCCTTCTTCTATCAGAAAGTGAAAAACACTAGTTCTGAGGTAAAGTAAGAAAACATTGGCAGACATTGTGTCCACCTTGATTTCTGTAGAAGGGCAAATAGTCAGGTGATGCATTCTGGCACTTCAGAACTGATGGATGAATCATGCTGGATCAAATAGGAAATGCAGATAGTTGCGAATGCATCATTTTGAAAGGAAAATAGTGAAGGTAGAGCACAGAGACCAAAATTTCTACTGTAGTGGCATCATTGGAAACCTGCAAGAATAATTAAGGAAGTAGCAGGTGTTCCTATGCTCATAGCAGAGAATGAGCATAGGAACAAAGTAAAATGAGGTAGGATAAGCAAAGCCATAGATTGCACACAAATGCGTGGGAAATATTTGATAGGTCTTTAAAACTGCAAGAATGTTTAAGGCATGCAAGGAGAAGGAAGTAGGAACATTTTAAAATAATAGGCTTGGATGTCAAAATACTAAGGTAGGACTGGTCTTTGTCTTGCTTTGTGTGCTTCACCATTTCCCCCACCCATTAAAAAAAAAAAATCTCACACGTTCTAAAGAAAGCATTGTGTTTTGTTGGTGGTGGATTTGATTATATAATTTGGGGAATGAAAACAGTTAATTGGGGTTTGGTCCTGTGATTATTTTAAACACTGAAAAGAAAAGGTGGAAATATAGAACAAAGGAAAGCAGACAAGACATGCTTAGTCTTTTCTTTGAATGCCATAAACCCAGAACACTTATACAATTTAGTGCTTGCATGGTGACATCATTTTAATCTTTGTCATATTGTGGGGTTTACACCTCCACAATATAATGATTTGTTCTCTATTTTTTTCAGTTTATCTTTAATCAAATTAAAATTTCCTCTGAACACTGAGAATTTGGCAGAGGTTTCAGTCTACCAAAGCATAAGAATTTCATGAGATGAAATTCTATAAGACTGTACTTACATTTAGGAAATCTGATATTTAAGTTGGTTTTCCTTTGTGCATATTAAATATGGTATTCTGTGTCACAAAATAAATTGGCATATTAAACATTTGCAGTCACACTGAATATGTTTTCTTCAAATAATTGTTTAAAAAGCAAATATTGTTTCAGACTGAAGCACAGCCATATAATAATAAAGATGGGCAGAACATCACCTCTGTCAATGTTTATTTCTTTCCAAATCATCATTGGCATTATATCTAGCTGCTGAAAGTACTAGAAAAAGGGGCCCACCAAAGTCTCATTGATTGATTTTTAAGCTGAAATTCAGCTCAAATCAAATACCTTTACCAATGCTTTACCAATGCTCTTTCAAATTAAAGAAACCAGGGCATTTTCTATGTTTTGCACCTGTGCTATGAGTGGTTATTATTTTCAGTAACATCAGACCAAAGAGAAGAAGATTAAATCTCTTTCACACATGCAGTTAGAGGTGTGTGGATTTGTACAAGTACATGTTGAAGATTTAACAATTCTTATGATTTTCAATACAGTATAGCTCCGTGATGGTGAACCTATGGATGCGTGCCACAGGTGGCACGCATAGCCATATCGTGGGCATGTGGGTTTAGTTCTGGCGCGCATGTGCGTGCCGGCCACCTGATTTTCAGACCTTTTGGGCCCACCAGAAGTAGGGAAACAAGCTGTTTCCTGCCTCTGGAGGGCCTCGGGGGGTGGTGGGGAAGGCTGTTTTAGAAAGGCTCTGGAGCCTGCAGACAGCAAAAAAATGGGCCTTCCGGTCCAACCGGAAGTTTGCAAACGGGCCGTTTCTGGCCTCTGGAGGGCCTCCGGGGGGGGGGGAGGCTGTTTTCACCCTCCCCAGACTCCTATCAAAGTTCTGGAGCCTGATGATGGGCCTACCGGGCCATCCTGTGCCAGCAGCGGGAGGGAATGGGGGGTCGCACGCACATGCACAGGGGCCGAGCAGATAGAATTATGGATGTGGGCATGCACGCATGCAACCAGCCTCCTGGCACGCGATGGCAAAAAGGTTAGCCATCACTGGTATAGCTATATGTTAGGTAAAGGTGTTATGAAGAATAGAGCAACCTAGACAACCTCTTCGGCCAAAAAAATGCTTTTAAAAGTAAAAAAAAAAATCCTCTGATGACTGCCCGGCTCAGCTGGGATCGTCAGAGGCTTTTAAAAGCATTCTTTTCTACAGCCTCTTGTGCCAAAGAGATTGTAGGAAAAAAATGCCTTTAAAAGCCTCTGGTGATCCCAGCTGAGTTGCCTAATCGTCAGAGGCTTCTAAAAGCATTTTTTTCTGCAACCTCTTAAGGTTGTAGAAAAAATGCTTTTAAAAGTAAAAAAAAAAAAAAGTTGGCCATACCCACCCAGTCACATTACCCCCCCCCACCAAGCCATGCCCACAAAATAAGCCATGCCCACAGAACCAGTAGTAAAAAATTTTAGAACCCACCCCTGGGAAGGATATTACAAAATCTCCATTCGCACCCCACTCTGGGGCCAGCCAGAGGTTGTATTTGCCGGTTCTCCAAACTGCTCAAAATTTCCGCTACCGGTTCTCCAGAATCTGCTGGATTTCACCCCTGGGGTGTTTAATTAAATAATTATAATTCACTGTAGTGGGGACATCAGTTGGCTGAATTCTGACTGGAAGTCATACACATCAACAAATAAGAGATTACTCAGAAAACTCCTGAAGTTCATATAGGTTTATGAACAGGAATGTATGTAATCTACCCACAAGTTTATGTTCAAGCTTAAAAAAATACAATTACATATGAATAACTAATATTTCAGGAACTAATTGATTTATAGGCTTACTTTGAACCTACAGAAACCAAGACAGGAAAAAAAGAATCAAAATGTAAGGAAATCAGAAACCAGAAATAAAGGCAATAACTCTTTTAGGATATTCATTTTTCCTGTGATGTATAGAGAACCTGGTCCTGATGTTCACTATTTATTTATTTACATTAAATTTATTATGGCTGCTTACTCCAATAGACTTCAAGTTTCCTATATGACCCTGATGGCATGCAAGCCGTCATCTCAGTTCAGCTCCGCTGTGCATGCACGCACGCCTCATGCCAGCCAGCTGGTCTTTGGGTCTCTGCCGCACATATGCAAGGGTGGGGTATGTGCAGGGGACCATGCATGCATGTGCGGAGTGTGGGGCATGTGTGGGGGGTGCACACATGCATGGAATGGGATGTGTGGGGCTGCATGCGCATGCATGGGGGGTGTGGGGGTGTGGTACATGTGCAGGGGGCGGGGCATGTGTGGGGAGTGCACACATGCACGGGGTGGGATGCGTGTGGGGGGCTGCTTGCGCATGGGGTGGGGGTGGGGCGCATGCACGGTGGCTACACACACATTGCATTTTGGGGGTTTAGGTGCACATGCTTGCATTTGCACACACGTGCACGTGCTTTGGCCATTTGGTTCAGGAAAGGTTAGCCATCACTGCTATTTGACATAGAACTCTGTAGAGGGGCTATGTGTTGTGGTCTGCCAGTGACCTGCGGAGCTGGCAGCAGAGTTGGACAGTGAGGAGGCTGGGGAGGAACATGGGCCAGTCCTGGAGTCTGGGGAAGGCTCAGTCGAGGGCTCTGCATCAGAGGCAGAGATGGGGCCAGGGCCATCTGGAAGTTATGTGCTGATTCTGGAGCCTCCAGAGTCAGACATCAGCAAGGCAGAGGAACAGGGGGAGCCTGTTCCCAGTGTGCGCATGCGCAGAGCTGCCAGAAGGCAAGAACAGTTAAAACAAAAGGGACGATTCGGGAGTAAGGCTTGAAGATGATTGTCCCCTCCCATAAGACATAAAGGAGGAGCAAAGGCATGTGAGCCTTTGCAGGAAGCAACGTTGTTCGTTCTGTTCAGTTTAAATTCTGAAGCTCCGTTTTGACTCTGTGCTCCATGTGGCCTTGCAAAGCTAATTACCAATTGGGTCTTTGGCAGTGGGTCAAGGGAGATAAAGGTGGGTACTTATTAGCCTTATCCCAAAGGACTGTGGCCAGACTTCTGTCGGGCTCTTTACCAACTCTTTGTGACTCATTACGGGCTGTGAATGAACAATAATTCACAGCCATTGAAATAAAAAGAGGTTTTTGAGGACTAATTGTGTGCTTTTTACTGTCTCAGGGAGCCTAGGTCAGAACACTATGGTCTCTCTGCTAGCCAGAGTCCTCTGAAACCAAGTTGTACATAATAATAAGGCTGAGCAGGAGAAACGTGGGACCAGCATGCCTTGCTCTGTTCTCTCTGTCCATGGACCTAATCTCATAATGGACATGAAAATTGTAAATACAGCATATTCAAGTCTACGAATCACATTTACGGCTGAAGATAAAAAAAAAAATAGTTGAAATGATAAGCCAAAGAAAGAAAATAAAATGCTGGAGATGAAAAGGGAGTCACATGCTCCAACTCTAGAAGACTGATCATTAGAATATAATCAAAGCTATCAACCTTTTAAGACCACGTACCAAAGCATATAAAAATGTCAGAGGAAGAAGATGACAAATACATCAGTTATTTTATTTTTGCTCCTAAAATTCTGTATTCCTGTTTGAGGCTACCTTTTAGGGCAGTTGTTATAACCTTTAGGTGTGACAGTTAATCATCTAAGATCTTCTACCTGCTACTCAAACATTGGTATGATAACTTTTAAAAAGATGATTATTCTTGTGTTACTTTCCCAGATGGGCTGGCCCATTCAGAACCTCACCGACAAAAATCCAAACATATTTCTACTTTCCATGGAGAATGTGAAGAGAAAGAAAAAAAATCTGGTTTTCAAAACTTTGAAAGAAATTTTTCAAACATATATGGGTCAGGTAATACTAACATTTATTTAAAGATAAGTTTTTCAATTTGTGCCTTTTTCAATTTTTCAATTTCTGTGTTTGAAAGGATACATGTTAACATGTATAGGGAAATTTCAATGGCTTTGTTTTTTTCTAAAGAGAATTAGCATTTGCAGACATTTGTTAATGCATGAAAAGTAATGGAATTAGCTTAGCTAGTAAAATCCTCAGAACCTGCTTGGTCAGGGTGGAACAAGGCAATTGTGTGCACAAGATACCTGAGGGCCACAAAATTAGGGAACAGATGATTATACTGAAATAAATATATATTATTAGTTACCTGTTTTAACACCATATTTCAAGGTGTCCCTGCAGTCTACAAGAATTTGCTCCAGAGGTTCAGGGTGATCAGAGAGTTCCAAATTGAAGCCTTCTAGCCCTTCCAGAAGCTGATGTGGATGGTGGAAATCAAGCACTTTGCTCTTTCTGTCAACGGCCTTTTTGATATAACTGAAGATAATATCGACTACTTCATGAAGAAAATGTTTGCTGCATTCCTCACCATTCCAAGCTGGCAACAAATCTAAGGAAACAGCCCCCAATATAAAATAACACGATGGAACTGAAACAAAGAATTGCCACACAGTTGGAGGATTCTTTCATAATTGTACTTCTCCAACTGGATAGAAAGAACAAAGTTCTCCTAGTTCTTTCACTTGTTTCTAAGGCACTTTTCCAAATAGACCCATTAAATTAAAAATGTTAAGCCATTTCCTGAGAATCATAGGCCAAAAGATCTGATAAACAGACAATTTTACTGAGAGTGATACCCTACACCAGTAGTGGGTTGCAAATCCCGTCGCTACCAGTTCCTCATGGACGTGTGCATGCTCACACGTACGCACAATGCTTATGCGCATGCACAGAAGGATCTGGCTGGGTGGGCAGAGCCTCCTACCACTGCCGCTACCAATTTGCCCAAACCAGGGTGAACCGGTAGCAACCCACCACTGCCCTACAGAGATTAAGAAAATAAGTAAACTAGTCAAGCAAAAGTTTATTCTCTATAGAGATTATAATTTTGTGGGGGAGAGGGTCTTTTGCCTTTCCTGATGCTAGATTTTATGATTTTAAACTTTTCTGATGCAGACATCTAAAATATAAATCTCCACAGCACATACTTTCATGGACTGTATAATTTTTGACACTACTCTTTCTTGGATGCATCTCTCAGAAATGTCTTTTGTAATGCAGATTTTTGAAGAGATTTTTGTTCTTTGTTCACTGCTGTGCCATGAATGTTTTGAGGGATATTATAGTCCCATAAAAATGTGAACTCTTTTTACATATAAAACAACCTAGGCACGTGGGCAAAACACTTTTTTATATTATCTTCCAACTACCTGTGGCTGCTTTATTGCAATATTAAGAGTGTCTTAAAATGATGTATTTCTAACATTTGTATATTTAAGGACATCCCCGTTATTTCAACCAACTTTCCAGTGGCCTTGACATTATAGGACTTGTTGGAGAATGGTTGACAGCTACTGCAAATACAAATATGTATGTACTGTAATCTCAGTTTTATATAGGATTAATATAAGATTGAAATTTTAAATGATGAATCCTTGATACATTGTGTCTAATTGACTGGTTGGATCATGTGCAATAAGTAATAAGTACAAATAAAAATTACGATATTTTTCGGAGTATAAAATGCACCAGAGTATAAGACACAACTTAGTTTTTGGGGAGGAAAATAGGAAAAAAAATCTGCCTACCAGATATTCATCTGGCTAGTGTCCTTAGTCTGGGCAACTTCAGCACATTAGTTTGCTGGTTTTGAGCACGCGTGTGCACTTTTTATCTCCTGCTTGGGGATAAAAAAACAGCTTCTAAAGCACAGCTGATCTTTGAAGAGAAGCAATGAGAAAAGCAGGTGAAGGTCGGAAGATCGCTTCACTCGCTAGGGCCTCATTAGGACTAAAAAACAGCTTCTAAAGCACAGCTGAAGAGGGAGCAGCAATGAGAAAAGCAGGCAAAGCACGGAGATCGCTTCATTTCCTAGCACCTTGTTAGGGCTGAAAAAAAGCTTCTAAAGCACAGCTGAGAATCAGAGGTATCAGACAAAGCGTGCTTCACTCACTAGTGCCTTGTTAGGGCTGAAAAAAAGTTTCAAAAACTTCTACATTCGGAGTATAAGACGCACCCAAATTTTCAGCCTCTTTTAGGGGGGAAAACATGAGTCTTATACTCCGTAAAATATGGTACTTCTTAGAAGTAGTATGTTGACATTGTTTAGTTCTTTGAAAAGTTCTTTTTTCTGTTGATCCAGAAGGAAAGCCCTATGAATGCTGACAGTTTTGTAGTCTCCTTAGTAGTACACATAGTCCTCAACTTATGACTACAATTAAACTCAAAATTTCTGTTAACATTTGTTAAGTGAGTTTTGCCCCATTTTACAATCTTTCTTGCCACAGTTGTTACTTGAATCACTGCAGTTGTTAAGTTAGTAACATGGCTGTTAAGTGAATCTGGCTTCCCTATTGACTTGGCTTGTCAGAAGGTCTCAAAAGTGGTTCACAAGACCTTGAGACACAGCAGTGGTCATAAATATTAACCAAGCATCTGAATTTTCATCACATGATCATGGAGATGCTGCAGAAGTTGTAACTGAAAAACAGTCACATTTTCAGTGCCATTGTAGCTTTGAATGGTCACTAAATGAACTATCGTAAGTTAAGGATTATCTGTAGCTTCTCCACCATTTTTTTCTTTATTCAAGAGAAACAAAAATAATTTGGCATTTGTTGTTGAAAACAAACTTTAATGCTCAAGTAGTTCACCTAGCAATATTAATAGGGCTTAGAGGATATAGGAGAGGGTGATCCTTCTACTCAACACAGAAAAATTGAAATACTTTTGCTCATACTTCAGTCACATGTTTAACATTTTGAGCATCAGAATTCATCTCCATGGTAAAATTTTAACAAGATGGCTATTGTGCAAGAAATGTGAAGAAAAAAAAAAACTGTTGGAAAAAAATCACAGGAGTCAGTAGGAAGGTTATTAAGAACTTCAGATACAAAGAGAATTAACAGTCATGGTAAATTATACAAAATGTCAGCAAATGTAATCATTTTTCCGTTCTGGGTTAAGTATCTAATAATTTGGATGGAATAAAGAGAGCTATTTATGATACAAGATGGCATCAGTTCAACTCTTCAAAAGCTTTGAAAAAGGTCCTTTTTCATTGCTAAACAGTCTGATTTATGTGCAGCCTGTTTGATATTTAAAATTAGTGTATACAATAACATCTTTTAACTCTTAGTTGCCCAGGAACCTAAAACCTTAAGGTCTACAATATGCGACTATAACTCCAACTCATTCATTTCGTATGGATGTGAAAACAGTTTGTACTACTGTTCATATTTTATATACATTTTCTATTAGGAAGTTTCTTACAGTTCCTTTTCTTACAAGGACATGCTCCTGGAAATGTAAGTTTCAATATAGAAAAGTTAGAATGGGCAAACACAACTTGTATGTATTGATTTATTCAATTTATATGCCTGCCCATCCTAGCAAGTTACTTCATGTGGTACATAAAGCAACATGAAATAGAAATAAAGTTCTCTCATTCCAAAGTGGTAGGAAGAAGGTGATTCTAGGATGGTGATGGCGAACCTTTTCGGCACCGAGTGCCCAAACCGGAGTGTGCATGCATGCACGTGCATGTGTGCGTGCCGGAGTTCCGGAATCCTGAAGACCAGCTGGCCGGCACGCACATTCCTGTTTTTTGGCTGTTTGGGGGGCTGTTCTCAGGCTGTTTTTTGGGCTGTTTTTGGCCCAAAAACCAGCCCGAAAGCAGCCCGGTTTTTGGGCATTTTTCAGGCTGTTTTCCGGTGCTCCAGCACCTGTGAAGACCAGCTGGCCAGCGTGCATGTGCACACTGGAAACCAGAAGAGTAGCTGGTGACGGCACAGGTACCCACAGAGAGGACTGTGTGTGAGCACCTCTGGCACGCGAGCTATAGGTTCGCCATCAGGGTTCTAGGACACAAGTTGCCCTTCTGCATATTTTGTTACATTGATATTTTATTGAGAGAGTTTTAGAACGGCTCAGACAAAAATGTAAAAATGCACTATAGAAGGGTTCAATCAATATTACAGAGAGGTACAAAATGGAGAGGCAGAAGTAATGGGAATCTTATAACCGTAAAAAAAAAAAAAAATGAAACAGAATGGCCATCACATTTTTCCTGATAAGAGTTCTTACTTGTATGGGTCTATGACCATGCTTTTATATCAAATGTATCTGGTACTCTCATAGTAAACAGAGAGAATGGCTGCTGGTTGGTGTGACCAGGTGTATGTGAACATCCTACCAAATCTGAAGTTGATTGTGAATTCTAGTCTGGTGGTTAAAACAAATTGAAAAATCGTTAGGTATTCACTTTCAAGTCATTCATTCACATAAGGTATTTGTCCGCACTTCTAGAAATACTATGTCTGGATTTTATGGAGTACCACAACATTTCAGAACTTTACTAATGGAACATATTTTGGGGAGACCACCCTGCATCTTTCTGGCCTCTGCATTCTGGACTTACTTTTGGTACAGTGGTATTTAAGGAATGAAAATAGGAAAGACTTCTATAGTTGATAAATGCTATTTATGGAATCTATAACTCTATAAGAATGGTTCATTCCATCCTTTTTTATAGTATGTCTAAGACATTCAAGAGTGGATTGATATTGGTTTAAAATCATTAAAATGCGACGTATAATAATTGTAAAATGCTGATAAAACTGTGACTAAAAACATTTAAAATCTGGGAATCATAAACTATGAAAATAACAGAGGACAAATCAGGCAGATAAAAGCCTTTTGTTCTAAAGAAAAAGGAAATCTTATTGGATTTGGCCTCAAAACCTGTTTGGCCCTGCTGCTTTTCTGCCTCTATCTTTGAATTGTGGCTTACATCCCACCCCACCCCATCACCCTCAGTGAGCTGAGATTATGCCAATAGGGAATGATGGAGTTTTGTAAATCCAGGTTAGGAACTAGCTTAGTTAAAGAAGACTGACTTTATAGATGCTTTTCTATTTATTATTGGCCTATTTTAATAAGGGAACACCCAAACACAATTAAATACAAGTTAGTATAAATTACCTAACCGCAACTAGTGTCTACATATCACCAAAGGCTCACACATACACGTCACTGTCTTTAAAAATCTAATTAAATTAGATTTAAATTAAAATCTAATTTAAAAGCCTTAAACATTCACATTCAAGTGTAATATATACCAGAAAGGTTCATCAGATTATAGTACAATATAAAATAACATGAGAAAAAAATAGGATATTATAATTAGTAATTCAAAAATAGTTGGATATAATTTCCTTAATATTTCAGATAACACTGAACCATGCTTAGCGATTAGTTAGAATATGGCAAATGGATAATAAGAAAAGCACTTGAAAAAAGTAGGGGTGACTCTAGGAATTTTTCAAAGGTTATTCTAAGTTTAGCTGCACATAAATAGTCATAAGTACTTGCAAGTCATAAGTACTTGCAAGTACACCAAGAGCCTTGGTGGCGCAGCGGACTAAAGTGCTGTTAAGTAGCACTTAGCTGCCAGCTGCCTGCAATTACTGCAAGTTCAAATCTCACCAGGCTCAAGGTTGACTCAGCCTTCCATCCTTCCAGGTAAAATGAGGACCCGGATTGTGGGGGCAATAAGCTGACTTTGTATAAAAAGAACACCGCTTGGGGGGGGGAAGCCCTACTAAGCATGTATATACAAAAGTATGAAGGCTATTGCTTAACGCATTGTAAGCCACCCTGAGTCTCCGGAGAAGGGCGGCATATAAATCGAACCAATAAATAAATAAATAAATAAATAAATAAATAAATAAATAAATAAATAAATAAATAAATAAATAAATATTGCGGGCCCAATTGGCAAAAGAAGGCTCAGGACCGCATAGGTTGGAAATATGCAGAAGAGGCCTTTGTCCTGCAGTGGATAGACATTGGCTAAAATGATGAAGGACTAGCCCAAGGTACATATCCCATGTGATATTCTGTTAGTTTCTAGGTGAGCCTTAGGGATAAAATGCATGCATACATCAGTCTATGTTTCTATAGTTTTATTTGTATGTATAGCTACTGGATTCTTTGAATAGATCTTTTCTAAATGAACCAGATGGAATTCTGCATCACTGCCTTGCTTTTATCTTTGTCAAGCAATTTGGATTTGTTTCAGTTTCTGTGTTTGCTGACTGTGTTATGTTGATTACATTAAAATATTTTAACAGGTTTACATATGAAATAGCACCAGTATTCATCATAATGGAGGAGATCCTGCTGAAGAAAATGCAGGAAATTATTGGATGGGAAGAAAGGGAATCAGATGGCATATTTTCTCCAGGTAAGTAGATTAAAAATGTTCAGTGTTATTCAAATTATGGAACCAGTGTAGGTTGTTGACATTTCAAATAGTGAGTTCTAGTCTCTTCCTAGGGATATAAGGTGGCTGAATGACTTTGGGCCAGCCACTCTCTCTCTTAGCCTAATTCACTTCACAGGTTTCTGGTTGTGGGGAAATAGGAGGAGGAGAGAGTATTAGTATGTTTGCCCTCTTGAGTTATTTATAAAAATAATAACGGTACATTATACATACATAAGGATAATATATCTTCCCCTTTCTTCCTGTGTACACACAAACATGTGATGTCACTATAAAGCAGAGAAAGGAAACTTTGATCTGCACATAATGGTCTGTCCTGCAAGGCCTCTACATCCAGCCTGTGGAGGTCCTTCCCCTCTGTTTCCAGTGAGATGGCTACCTTTTCCTTACTCTTTCTATGTGGAAATAGGTGGCATCTTCATACTGAGAAGACAATAAGAAGCAATTGCTTTTAATTCCTCAGGAGAAGAAAAGCTATGGGAGGATAATGGGGTACGACTTCAGTAGAGGGAGGGAAGCAAAATCCTGGTTCCTGGCATTATCTATATTACCACAGATTTGAAGACAGCAATCTCAGCCTTGCTGAGTATTGCTGCTCAATACTTTCCTCCTTCCTTAAAATGAATACAGAAATGGCAAAATCATTGCATTGGATGTGTTGTAATAAGAACCTACCAAGAAAAAAGTCATACTTAGTCATCCTGTTCTACTCTCTGTTCTCAATTATTTTTGTGGCACCCAAAGCTTTATAACGATGCTGCAAATCACCAGTGGATGAGAGATAATAATGATTTTCACTGAATGATGAAGATGGACCATACCAGATTGAAACAATGATATGCCATCTGAGTATCGTGGAAGGTTGTAGAATTCAGCATGTTGGAATCAATGCAACATCATTTTTAACACTAATAAATTATGTTGTATCTTAGTGGATGAGAATGTAATCAGGTTAGTTTTACTTACATAGCAAGCTTTTCATGGCTTTTCTACCTAGACCTTCCTTGGCATTGAAAAATGTCTTGAATGGAAATAAGCTGCCTCTAGAAAATTGCAATTGAGAACATTACCTGTGTGGATGATCCATATTCACTACATGAAATAACTTAAATTAATCTGCCTTTGGTATCTGAAATTTGTCTGTTTGACTTAAATGATGAGATGAAGCGTTAATTCCCAATGACACTCAGCTATTCAAATGGTAATGAAATCTAATTTTTTACCAGGGGGAAGCATATCAAACCTCTACAGTGTTTTAGTTGCTCGCTATAAATACTACCCTGAGATTAAAACCAAAGGCATGGCAGCCCTTCCAGAGATCATATTATTTATTTCTGAACATGTGAGTATTTATATGTGCAATCACACTTCTATAAAGTTGTTTGACTGTGGCAGACTGCAATTATCTTACTAATACATGATAGTTGAATGAACTCTGTGTGATGGAATGCCACAAGAATGTAGAGCCAGTACAGAAAAGATATCTGAGTCCTGGGAAAGTAGAAACCATGAGAAAGAAACTCAAAGCAAGTCCACTTTCATTGTATTAATTATATGTTGGAATAGAGGAGGGCTTTAATAGGCTTCCAAAATTCTGTTACAATACCAAACACATTAAAGTACATTTCAAGACTCTTAATGAATCTTTTTTTCTGACTTTACCTACCTCAAAGGACTGGTATTCACCATCTCTCAATTCCACTCACCCTGATTTTAGCAATTGATTACTTACCACAAAGAAAGCTACCTTGTCAAAAGGGAGGAAAATGAATTTTTAATGTATAATTCATGGCTAGTTATAAAAGTGAGGAAATATTGTCATGACCACTACAAGAGTTGTGCAAAACACAGAGCAAAGTCAATGTTCTGTCCCCGTCTCACACATGCACCCCCACAGACAGTCAATAGTGAAATAAACCAGCTGACAAAGGTTTCTCTAAGAGCAGAATTGGCAGCAACCCAGTGGCTGGCTTCCAAGAGTCTTTTACTTACGAAGGGAGTGTTTTTCAAAGCCAACACACAACAGATAAGAGAATATTCAAAAAGTCCAGCAATGCAGAGAGATTTGTTCAATATCAGTTTTTGCTCGTCAGAGAGCTTGAACGGCCACCACACCCCCTTTTATACCCTGTGGGGTGTGGTCCAGTGACTCAGCCTAATCCCTGGCACGCCTCTTCCTCTGCTGCGCGTACTTATCTCTGCGATGCTGTCGAGGGTCCAGCAAAGACTCATCATCATCATCATTACTGTCCACCTGCAGCTGTGTGGAAGTGCTTGGCCCTGGGCCTATCTCTTGGCCTTCGGAGGACACCGGAGGCATTGCCAGAGAGGAGGGTCCTGGAGAGGGAGGCCTTGCCAACTCCTCTCCTTCACTCTTGGAGTCCTCTCCTGCTGATAACACAGGCTCGGTGATCGGAGCCACAACAGTCAATGACTGGTATCTAATACATGAATCTTAGCCTAGAAACAATTATTATAGTTGCAGTCATCCCTGCTCCATGTTGCTGACACAATACGATTTTGTGTCAACCTAATGTTGCTAATTTCAATATGGCAACTGGCTCTAGGTGTGCTATAATAGCAATAGCAATAGACTTATATACCGCTTCACAGTGCTTTACAGCCCTAACAATCTGGATCCTCATTTTATCAACCTCGGAAGGATGGAAGGATGAGTCCACTTTGAGCCAGTGAGAATTGAACTCCTGGCTATTATTCTAGAAGTATTATTATTATGTATTAAAGATATAATTGGCAGAACTGGAAAACAGAACCCCCATATCTAGAGAACATCAGATGTGAAAGATTTGCCTAACACAAATTCCAAAGTGCATAAAATGTGACTCACTTTGTCACAATTTAAGGAAGATGACTAGCTTAAACAGTTATAAATTAATAAACTGTAAATCAAAGAATTATGAACTTTGATTATATTTTCCACGTGGATCACAACTGTACTGTATCATAGATTATATTATGGTGATATTTTGGCCATAGTTTAGACAAGGCACACTCAGTTGGTAATTTCACTTATGAGGTAAACTTTCATAGAAATAATTTAGCTTATTTTGTTGTTATTTTTTTCACTCTCCCTATGCTAAGAAGGTAACTTTCTCAAAACAGATTCAAATTGTTTATGGTAGTTGCTATTTTTCTGCATAATGCCCCACAATTATATTAAATTAACAGTACTGAGAAAAAGCACTTGCATCAGTAACAAACCCCAAAAAGAAGTAAATTGTATTATGGCTATTGCTAATTGACTCTCAAAAATACTTTGAAATCTTTTCTCCTTAGAAGTATTTAATTCCTTGATGACCCTACAAACAGTATTGAGAATTTTGAAAGTCATCTGCTGCCTCCTCTAATATCATCACTATTAAGTCTTAATTTGTTTCTTATTTATACACACCTATTCACAGGTTCCTCTAATTTGATTCAATGGGGTTTGCTCCCAGGTACAATTATAAGGATTGTTAAAACTGAACTGTAGTCCCACTGATGTTAGCAGACCAGTCATGGTTTTAAACTCAATGTTACCGTGTTTCATTTTTCTTAAGAAAAAGAGCAGTTATAAAATTGTTTATCTCTAATGCATTTTGTGAAGTCTTTTTTTTTCTCCCCTATTTGATGATTTCTGCTCTAAATTATTTCAGAGTCACTATTCTATAAAAAAGGCAGCAGCAGTTGTGGGAATTGGGATGGATAATGTTATTGCTATCAAATGTGATGAAAGGTAAGGTTCTCAAAGTTTTCCTGCATAATATCAGTATGTACAATTCACTTCCTCTAATGTTCTTTGATAGAGATGCATTTTCATCTTCCAGCTTCATTATTTTCACAAAATGCACCCCTCCCCTCCCCTCCCAGTAGGTTAAATCTCCCTGAGCAAATGACTTAGTTGTCAGTTATTTGACAATAATTTCTACTTCCTTGGAGCATTTCACAAACAATGAGAAACAGGTACTTTTCCCAGAGCAGCAATTTTTCCTCCAGCATTGTACAGATCTGCCATGAAGTCAAGGGATTCTTGTAAAATGTATCAATTAATTTATCATAAATAATATATCAGCTCAAACTGGGTCTATTGTCCCCATCGGTGTCATCAAAATGTAGCTGCTGAAGTTAGTTGTCACAGAAAATAAAAATGGCTTTATGTATAAGGATATCAAGAACATCTATGCATAGAATGAATGAGTCCATTAGAAAATGAATGATGCTTTAACAAAGAATATTAGTACAATTTAAAACAATAAATGACATTCCCCCCCCCAACTTCTACTGTAAATCCAAGCAGTAAACAGATTTTATTTTATTATTTTATTTTGTTTTCTGAGAGGGAAAAAAGGATAAGGACTTCATTGATATCCTTGAACATTCCTTGAAGAGGGAAAAAGGAGATTTTCATGGCTTTATGACTTCTATTGTGTCTTTATTTCCTATTCTCACGGTTTTCTGCATATTCAAAGGTGATTGTCTATTGGTAGATGCCTCTGCTTGTGCAGGTTCCCACATAATTATTAATGTAGCCTCTCTCTACAAATGGATTTTTAATGAAAATATTGTTTTACAGTACTGAGGAAGTTTATCATGTATCATGAAGAAAATGAACAATGGAAGAATTAGACCTACAAGCTCTATCCTTTCTTCTTCACTTTACTGTATGGTTTTTTTGTGTATGTAGGTGGGTCCATTTTGAGAATGATTGCATGGATTCTTGATTGTCATGGGGATTTGTTCAGAAATACATATCTGTGATTTGTTTTGCTTGCAAAAAAAAAAGGTTTTTTTACACGTTTGGAAAATTTGAGCATGCCATCTTTATCAAATCTACATTTCACTTTTTAAAACATTTAAACAGAGGGAAAATGATTCCATCCGAACTGGAGGAAAATATTATCAAAGTCAAGAGACAGGTTTGTTTGTTTGTTTGTTTTCTTATTGTATTTGAGTGGCATATT